>NC_091282.1:416990589-417290589 GCF_032444005.1 Ranitomeya imitator | reverse complement strand
CTATATTGGTTTTTCTTGCTTGCTGGAAGCTCTGGGACGCAGAGGGAGCACCTCCGTGCCGTTAGTCGGTACGGAGGGTCTTTTTGCGCCCTCTGCGTGGTTGTTTGTAGGTTTTTGTGCTGACCGCAAAGCTATCTTTACTATCCTCGGTCTATTCAGTAAGTCGGGCCTCACTTTGCTAAAACCTATTTCATCTCTGTGTTTGTATTTTCATCTTTACTCACAGTCATTATATGTGGGGGGCTGCCTTTTCCTTTGGGGAATTTCTCTGAGGCAAGGTAGGCTTATTTTTCTATCTTCAGGGCTAGCTAGTTTCTCAGGCTGTGCCCGAGGCGCCTAGGTCTGGTCAGGAGCGCTCCACGGCTACCTTTAGTGTGGTGTGATAGGATTAGGGATTGCGGTCAGCAGAGTTCCCATGTCTCAGAGCTCGTCCTATGTTATTAGTAACTATCAGGTCACTTAGTGTGCTCTTAACCACCAGGTCCATTGTGTTTCTGAATCACCAGTTCATAACAATACAGGGTGATTCACTCGCTACTTTAATATTGGTCTAACTTCTAAAAGAGACAATAGACCATACTGAAATTTGGACTGTACATTATTTGGTTCATGAAAAGTGAGCGTGCAATGAACTTCAGCGACAACGACGAGAAACATACTCACACTGAGTGGTTCTGCCGACTTGTTGCTCCGCTGGTCGTCTCCACTGCGATATAGACTTTTTGCACGTCGGTAGTTTGTGTGGTGCTTGCATTTCATTCCTGTTGAATTCATTCTTCATTTGTTAACAATGTACAGATACAGTTTGGAGAAGTTTGTTTTCCAAAACAGGTAGAAAAAACTGATGCATCTAAGACGACACCTGAGAAAAACATTGGTTACTTTCTCTCAAAGGACTCTCATACAGCCAAACCAGATCTCTTGCTTTGCACTGAGGAGGGGCAACACCCCGAGACACGTGTCTGAAAATTGAGATTATGGTTTGGCTTTTATCCTAAGTCATATGGCAAGGCTCATTAAAGGGTCAATATTTAGGATTGCTACTTCCAATGGGTAGTACTCAAGTTCAAGTCCTCTTCCTCTCCTTCCTCTCTGCAACCTTAGTCCTGATTTAAGAAAAAAAATCTGCATCTTGTAATTTAATCTGATTCTAGACCTAACCTGAAATTGTGTTTTTAAACATTAAGACCAGAAGTATAAAAAGAGTAAATAACGATGTCACCAACTCACACTACAGTTACTCTATGCAATGTGTAAATTTCTGAATACCAACATAAAGTTCACAAGGGATCGCCATGGCAAAAGTCACTGGAGATGTGCCTCAGAACATCAAATGAGGATCAGCAAAGCGAAAGACGCAAATAACAGATATCTCAAAAACATATTAAATAAGTTTAATTTTACGTTAGATACATATTAAGCAGATGGCTGCATGTAAGACAAAGTCTTTGAAAATGATCGGGAACTAACAAAGGTAAAGGTACTAGTAAAGTATAGAAAATAGATCTGATTTTTCAAAAGGATACCACGATGAGAAAGACTAGGTAAGGAAGTGTATAAATTTGTAAATGGTTTGTAGTGGTTGACTCTTTTGGATAACCGCTTAGAACACGAAGCCACGGGGTTTGTTTTTTTTATATTATAAACGGAATAAAGTTTGTTTCCACTGGTTGCACAGTACTAAAAATAAAACCATAATTATAAAATCCTTAGCCTTGTCCAGGCCATAACTAAGCAATACAGACTCTGTCTACTCAGACACGGCTGAGCTAGACTCAGTTCGGTCACACAAAACAGCTATCGTCCATAGCAACCAGTGATACTTGCAGTTTGTTGCACACAGCCTGTGCAGTCTCTTCTCAGAGAGATTCTGGCTTGTCTCTCACCAGCTCCAACACAACCCACTCTGCTCAGCTCCCCCCGCTGACTGACCAGTGAACACATGGCCTGGTTCTAGTCTTTGCTATCCAGGTATATCTAATCAGGGCCTGAAGTGCTAGGATTGGCCCTAACTGGCTTTCCTACAGGGTATATACATATTTCCATCCACAATGTATTTGTCATGATTCAGGATGGGGTTTTGTCTTTATCCCATCCTGGTCAGACAGGTGTTAATTCTATCTGCATCTCTCTGGGGTGAGGGTGGCTATTTAGTTGCCATATGACCGACGTCCGATGTCAGTGATAGTTTCCGGTCCCTCTGCCTGAGCAGCTGACCTAGGTTACTCTGTTAGTAATCGTGTTATCTGTATGCGTGGCCCGCTGTTGTGTGTATGTCCTGACTTACTCCCTGACCTGTGTTTCCGTCCTCCGTTTTGGTATCGTTTAGCTTGCTTCAGTTTTCTCACCTCCTGGCTTCTTTCTGACTACCCCTTCGGCTTCTCCCCCCCCCCCTCCTTCGGCTTACCACACTCTCGTCTGGTTCTTACCGGTTTGCTTGCTTCTGAACACGTGTTTGCTTAGACCTCTGGTGCTTAGTTTGAACCCTTGTTCCTGACTTGTCTAGTTTGACGATTCTGCTGCCACCTTGTGGTAGCCCTGCTGCTGCATTGCAGGTCTGTCCTGGGAGAGTGCAGTCTTTCCGCCAATCTATTACCATCTGGTGGAGCTTTCACAGACCTGCATTGCAGCTGCATGACAGTGTTAAAGAAGTTGTCCACTACAATAATTTTTCCACTGTGTTTATTTTACAGTAGCAATATTACCTTTTATCATGCTGTAGCAGCACATTTTCAGTGCTGGATCCAGCTCTCATGGGGTTAATCGACAACTTCCTTTCTCCTGAGTTATTGTGCTCTAATACTACAAGTTCCATGATGCATTGCACTGGCCACTAAGCCCGAACCTACCACACCCACTCCAAAACACACCCAAACCCCTCCCTCCTCTATCTTCAAAAAGATTTGTGATGTCATTTATGTCCAACCTCCTCTTTTACATTTGTCCAACCCACACTCCATTACACACAGATAGATGGATGGATAGATAGATAGATATGTATCAATATATATATATATATGTCTATTTACATAGATATGTCCATATCCATGTTTCTAAACCACTTCACCCCTGGAGCTTTTTTCATTTATCGCTCCCCTTCTTTCCAGAGCCATAATTTTTCTGTCAATATGGGCATGTGAGGGCTTGTCTTTTGCGGGACAAGTTCTACTTTTCAATGACACCATTGGTTTTACCATGTCGTGTAACAGAAAATGTGAAAAAAATTAAAAGTCGATGAAATTGCAAAAAAAGTGCAATCCCACACTTGTTTTTTGCTTGGCTTTTTTGCAAGGTTCACTAAATGCTAAGGCTGTGTGCACATCCGCAGTGTAGTGCACAACCAGTGTAGTGCACAACCAATGTAAGTGTAGTGCACAACCAATGTAAGTCTATGGGAGCCGCAGACTTGTTGTGCACATGCTGCGCTGAATCGCAGCTTTTTTTTTCCGCAGCATGTCACTTCTTTTGTGCCGAACTGCAGCACCTCTGCACCCTTAGGGTATGTGCACACGATGCGGATTTTGCTGCGGATCCGCAGCGTTTCCGCAGCTGCGGATCCGCAGCAGTTTCCCCTCTCTTCCAACTCCCATGTAGCGGTGGGATATGGGGTAATAAGGGGTTAATGTCACCTTGCTATTGTAAGGTGACATTAAGCCGGGTTAATAACGGATAGGCGTCAATAGGATGCCTATCCATTATTAATCCTATAGTAGTGAAAGAGTTAAAAAAAAAGACACAGCCAGAAAAAAATATTTTAATATTGTTAATTTAACCATACTTGCCATACTTCAGCGCCTGCAAAAAAGTAAAATAATAAACTGTATACTACCTGTCCGCCGTAGTCCAATTAATAACGAGTGTCCCATGACGATCTCCCCTATAGAACAGTGACATCGGGTGATGTCACTGTTCTATAGGACCTTCAGTGACACACTAACAGGAGACAATGGCTCCTGCAGTGCATCACTGAGAAGTTACTATAATTCACTGGTCTCACTTTATGGCATTTGCTGCGTGGGAACTTTCTCACACAGCAATGCCAAAAGTGAGACTAGGGGCGATCACCAGCAAGATCAATCACCAGCATAGTGGGGGTGAGTTTCAGGGATCCCACTAGCGTCCATATGCTGCACCCTGTGACTGCTAACAGGGCACAGCATTTACTTTGCTTCCCTGTGACTCTGTGAAGCAACAGAGTTCACAGCAGTTCATACCGGGTGACGGAACCCAAGTCTATTCTGGTGTAGTACCGCCATATAGTGCCACCATTACCTTGCAGCAGGTTCCATCTCTGCATGGTGGACCCAGGGCTGCGAATGCACTTTATTATTATTACTATCTTTATATTTATTTGGTGCGTTCTGCCAGCCCTAACATTATATTAGTGCCAGGGTCTGGCTAGTAATGGTGGATGAGCAGCGACTGCAGCGGTACATCCAGCAACTGGAGGGCAGGTGTATTTGCAAACTGCCCAGCGGCTAAACTCTCGCCAGGCCAGATGGTCCCTGTTTTTCTCCCTGTTCCACTTTACCCTCCATTTTCTCTCCTGGGAGAAGAACACTCGTGCCGACGCTCTCTCCCGCTCCTTAGTGTCATCAGAGGAGGAGGAGGAGCCACGGCTTATTGTCCCTTCAGAGAGCCGGAGAACTGTGGCTCCGGTTTCGCTAGAGTCTGTGCCCCCAGGCAAGACTTTCGTTCCATCTAATTTGTGACCGGAGGTTTTCTCTTGGGCTCACTCGTCCAGGGTGGGTGGACATTTGGGACCAAGAGGACATCTGAGCTACTGGCTGAGAGCTACTGGTGGTCGCATATGGCCCGTGACGTCGGGGACTATATTCGGCTGTGTGTCTCCTTCGCCAAGAATCGGTCTCCTCAGCAATGGCCTGCTGTGCTACTTTACCCCCTGCCAGTGGAACACAAGCCCTGGGAGATGGTCAGGATGGACTTCGTGGTGGGTTTACCCAAGTCTCGTAGCTGCACCGTTATCTGGAAAGTCACCGACCATTTTTCTAAAATGGTGCACTTAGTGCAGCTTCCACGGTTACCTTCTGCACGGGCCTTGGTGGTGTTGTTCATTAAACATGTTTTCCGTCTACATGGCATGCCTGACAAAATTGTCAGTGACCGAGGTCCCCAGTTTGCGTCTCGGTTCTGGAGAGACATCTGTAGTTTACTCAGCATTGAGCTGAATCTCTCTTCTGCGTACCATCCCGAGATGAATGTGTTGGTAGACAGGGCCAACCAGACTCTGGTCACATACCTGCGACATTTTGTCTCCGCCAGGCAGGATGACTGGGCATCTTTGCTATCATGGGCTGAATTTGCTTTGAACAACGCTGTAGCCGACTCCACCGGGCAGACCCTTTTCCTCCTTAATTACGGCCTGCATCCGCGTGTCCCTGTGCCCATTCCCGTGTCATCCACCGATTCTAGGGTGGCAGACTGGGCGCTGGAGGCACGCGACATTTGGGACCGCACACAGGATGCCATCTGGGCCTCCACAGAGAGAATCAGGGTTTCTGCCGATGCACACCGGCGCCCCACTCTGACCTTTGCTCCTGGTGACTTAGTGTGGCTCTCCACCCGTAATATCAGGCTGCGAGTTGAGTCCACTAAGTTTGCGCTTCGCTACATAGGCCCATTCAAGGTTCTGGAACAGGTGGTCTACCGTTTGGCTCTTCCTCCACGCCTGGGTATCACCGACACTTTTCATGTATCCCTCTTAAAGCCCGTCTATATATCCCGGTATTCTAAGTCATCTGCCGGGACATCGGGTTTGTCCACAGAAGAGTACGAGGTTAACTCTATCTTGGGGTGCAAGATGGTACATGGCAAAAAATACTATCTGGTCGACTGGAAGGGTCACGGCCCAGAGGACAGAGCCTGGGAACCTGTGGAGCACATTCGGGCTCCGCTGCTCATTGCAGCCTTTTGAACGTAGCGAGGCCCAAGGAAGAGGGGGTAATGTTAGGTATCGAGTTCCCACCGCTGCACAGGGGAATCTCGAACCATGTTCACTGTGGTCTCCCATTCTCCTCCAGCCGCAGTGGAGCCTGCTCAGCGGAAACGTCGGTCCCAGCGTCTGGCTCAAGCTGATACTGTGTGCTTGGTTACTGCTGCCTGCTTTTGTAGCCAGCACTGATTAGCAGCGAGCAGGCATTTCAGGGACTAAGTCCTGCTTTTCTCATACTGAGCATGCCCATGGAGGTCGGTGGTCACATGCTCAGGTCCTGTTGCGACTCCTATTGGACCATCAGGAAGGTCCCGGAGTGCTACTACCATAAAAAGTTTGCATGGCCACTCGGCCATGCGCTAGTATAAACTTACAAACGTGTGTGTGGATGTATGTATAGAAAAGAAAAGCAAAAAAAAAAATCCAGCTCAACGGTCCTGAAGAAAAGCACGGAATCCAGTCCTGATAAGACGTAAAAGCACAATGGAAAATAAAACGAATGTTCCAGCTTCATCTGAATAAAATGTAAATCTTTAATCCAAATGGTTAAAATAATACATGCTCCTCAGACCTCACCATGAACCCCGTGAGGAAAGCGACGCGTTTCGACTGCAACAGCAGTCTTTATCCAAGCTAGTCTATCTGGTATAAACACCGGTATAAAACGACCCAAGTGCAAATCAAATGTCCTGAATAAATCACATGCACAGGGGGAATCTTGAACCATGTCCACTGTGGTCTCCCATTCTCCTCCAGCCGCAGTGGAGCCTGCTCAGCGGAAACATCGGTCCCAGCATCTGGCTCAAGCCGATACTGTGTGCTTGGTTACTGCTGCCTTTCAAGGTCCTTCTTTCGTAGCCAGCACTAATCAGCAGCGAGCAGGCGTTTCAGGGACTAAATATGGATTCCGATACCGATTTCCGATATTGCAAACATATCGGAACTCGGTATCGGAATTCCGATACCAGATTCAGAAGATCGCCGACCTCATGGCCGACCCCACACAGGGGTCGGGTCGGGTTTCATGAAACCCGACTTTGCTAAAAGTTGGCGACTTCTGAAAATGGCCGACCCGTTTTGCTCAACCCTACTGACAATGTGTTTCAATCAGGACCCAGATTAAAAAGGGGATAGGAGTGGCTAACCGAGCTCAGTGGAGAGTTCAGACTCCCAGAGCTCCCAATATGGCCGATTAACCCCCGTGTTGTCAAAAGAAATTAACACCATTTAAAAAGAAAATGAAGTTCTTTCCAGCACAGGAGTAGGAGTAATCATACATTGTGGTCTTCTGGTTCCTCTCTGTTGCGGTAACCCAGTGAGATGTGCCATGTCACATTGGCAGAGCCCCTGAGGTGCCAGGACAGCAGAAACCCCCCATGAGTGACCTCATTTTACAAAATGCATCTTTCAAAGAATTCATCTAGGAGTGCAGTGAGCATGTTGACATCACATGTGCTCTGGCTCATACTGGCCCATAGGGGAATCCTACGGTGGGCCCCTGTGCAGATCTGGGCCCCCAACCACAGTATGGGCAGTATTTGGCATAATTCACTTTATTCACTCTGTCCAGAAAAAATCAGCATCTTCTTCATTAACAAAACTACGCTGTTTATTATTATATAGAGATATAGGTAAATTTGTGAATGATGGTCATGTAATATTTGTGTGCAGGTGAAAAGTGTACAACCCAAAGTCAATGTTACTGGTGCGCCATTGGTACCCAAGTCCGACACTGCATGTGCCTCACAAAAATTTATACCATTGGGCAGTGAAAAAAGAATACCGTATATACTCGAGTATAAGCCGAGATTTTCAGCCCAAATTTTTGGGCTGAAAGTGCCCCCCTCGGCTTATACTCGAGTCACGGTAGCGGTGGGGTCGGCGGGTGAGGGGGTGAGGGCGCTGGGGTATACTTACCTAGTCCCAGCGATCCTCGCGCTGTCCCTGCCGTCCCACGGGCTTCGGCGCTGCAGTTTCTTCCTCTCTTCAGCGGTCACGTGGGACCGCTCATTACAGAAATGAATAAGCGGCTCCACCTCCCATAGGGGCGGAGCCGCTTATTCATTTCTCTAATCAGCGGTGCCGGTGACCGCTGATAGAGAAAGAAGCTGCGGCACTGAAGACAGGAGGGGACAGCGCGAGGATCGCCAGGACTAGGTAAGTATCGCATATTCACCTGTCCTCGTTCCAGCCGCCGGGCGCCGCTCCATCTTCCCGGCCGGCGCCTCCATCTTCCCGGCGTCTCTGCTCTCTGACTGATCAGGCAGAGGGCGCGATGACGCATACAGTGTGCGCGGCGCCCTCTGCCTGATCAGTCAGAGCAGAGACGCCGGGAAGATGGAGGCGCCGGAACGAGACGCCGGGAGCTGCAATCAAGGGAGGTGAGTATGTGTTTTTTTTCTTTATTGCGGCAGCGGCGGCACAAATTTATGTGGAACATCTATGGGGCACAGTGAACGGTGCAGAGCACCGTATATGGCACAGCACAGCTATGGGGTACAGTGAACGGTGCAGAGCACTGTATATGGCACAGCACAGCTATGGGGCACAGTGAACGGTGCAGAGCACCGTATATGGCACAGCTATGGGGCACAGTGAACGGTGCAGAGCACCGTATATGGCACAGCACAGCTATGGGGCACAGTGAACGGTGCAGAGCACCGTATATGGCACAGCACAGCTATGGGGCACAGTGAACGGTGCAGAGCACCGTATATGGCACAGCTATGGGGCACAGTGAACGGTGCAGAGCACCGTATATGGCACAGCACAGCTATGGGGCACAGTGAACGGTGCAGAGCACCGTATATGGCACAGCTATGGGGCACAGTGAACGGTGCAGAGCACCGTATATGGCACATCTATGGGGCACAATGAACGGTGCAGAGCACCGTATATGGCACAGCACAGCTATGGGGCACAGTGAACGGTGCAGAGCACCGTATATGGCACAGCACAGCTATGGGGCACAGTGAACGGTGCAGAGCACCGTATATGGCACAGCACAGCTATGGGGCACAGTGAACGGTGCAGAGCACCGTATATGGCACAGCACAGCTATGGGGCACAGTGAACGGTGCAGAGCACCGTATATGGCACAGCTATGGGGCACAGTGAACGGTGCAGAGCACCGTATATGGCACAGCACAGCTATGGGGCACAGTGAACGGTGCAGAGCACCGTATATGGCACAGCTATGGGGCACAGTGAACGGTGCAGAGCACCGTATATGGCACATCTATGGGGCACAATGAACGGTGCAGAGCACCGTATATGGCACAGCTAGGGGGCACAATGAACGGTGCAGAGCACTATATGGTTCACACCTATGGGGAAATATGAACGGTGCAGAGCACTATATGGCACAGCTATGGGGAAATAATGATCTATTTTTATTTTTGAAATTCACCGGTAAATGCTGCATTTCCACCCTAGGCTTATACTCGAGTCAATAAGTTTTCCCAGTTTTTTGTGGCAAAATTAGGGGGGTCGGCTTATACTCGGGTCGGCTTATACTCGAGTATATACGGTAATTACATTTTTACCACTAAAATGTTGTTTTAGCCCCAAATTTAAATTTTTTATAAGTGCTAGTACTTTTAAGGCATAGTGCAAAGCTTAGAAGGGAAGGAGTGCCATATTATAGTGCAGATTTTACTATTATGGTTTGGGGGTGCCATGACTCACTGGAAGAGCACCTGAGGTGGCAGAACAACAGAATTCCCCCAATAAATGACCCCATTTGACAAACTACACCTCTCAATGATGGACTTGATTGAAGACTTTTTTTTGTGGAATCTTGAATTAAAGCTTTTGTTGGGAACATTTTACATATATATCTCACAGAGAATCAAATAAAGTGTCCCTTTTTTTTTAAACAATTCACCGACATATGACACCATAAAGGTACAGTAAATGACACCAATAAAACTTAACATTTACTAATTCAAATATTAAAACAATACACCATACAGGACCTGTAAAAACATATAGCTGCTGATAAAGATACAGAGTGCACAAAATCCCTATAGGGCCAACTATCTGTACCCTACCTTGCAGCGGAGGTTGGCACCCTATAAAACCTGCGCATTGGCGCCCCCGCTCAACGTAGACTAGCCCAATCTGACCCTAATAAGCCCTATCGTGTGGAAAATAGGGTACCACTTAGCAGACCATACAGACAGACAAGACAAACAAAAAACACTAGGACTAAGAGAAGATGATATTGCACATATATAAGATACATCTATTGTGCAATTCAAAGGCTGTGCAACCAGTGTATAATTAAACACTCGTTTATTATATTGCACATATAACGCCTTACCCAGAAAAAACTAAACTGTACCTATAAATACGCCCTACCTGCCTGCGGGGGTTGGCACCCTAATAACCTGCGCATATGGCGCCCCCGCTCCCGTCGACTATCCCTATTAAACCCTAAAATAGAAAAAATAGAAAAAATAGAAAACAATAGAAAAAAATAGAAAAAAGAGAGCAGACCAAAAATTAGTCCATAATGGAGAAGAAGAAAAAATAATTTTTTCTCCTCCAAGGCAGGTGAGCCCACAAAACACAGACAAAAGTGCAAAAATAGTGCAAGAAAAAGTGCAAAAAATCTTAGCCCCAATGACCAAGTGTATTATCTTATAGCATTAGGTATGCTTTGCTCATGTAAGCTTTTCTTATAGCATAGAGTATGCTTTGCTCGACGCGTTTCCCCTATGTAGGTTCATCAGGAGACATACCCATATCAAAACTAAAGAATGTAACTTATCTGACTATATTCAGAGGAGCGCTGTGTCCTCTACCGCAGTGGGGAGCAATGTCCATCCACCAACTGCCGGTCTCTATCAGCCTTGTAGTAAGTGTGGTAGCCATGCTTTTTATATCCTCGTGCGGTTATCATACCACGCCGACAGATGAACTTCCGGGTTACTAAGGTCATACCTTGTTCAAAGGCTCTACTATACGACGCAAGTGCGTTCTCTTTACGCATGCGCGACTTTAGTAAGAACGCGCATGCGTTATCAAACTGGAGCGCAAATGCGTTCCACTTCACGCCTGCGCTGTAAACATTATCCAGGACGCTCAAAAAACAGTAATACGTCATATTTTGCGTACACAAATATGCGCACTCCAGAAGTCTTTTCCTATGTACATTGTTGCACTACAACTAATGGAGCGCTTAAGCGTTAAACCTCGCGTCTAAGCCCAAAATATGCACCAAACCTACGTACAATTCTGCGTATGCGTAAAAAACGCGCACGCGCTGAACGGACTCATTAAGGAAATTGAGATATTGTATTGGTATATACCTGAAACTCTGTAAACGGCCACCACTTACAAAAAGGACATACACCCTCAACCTAAGACCGTGTTAAAAACAAAATTAGAACACAGATGAACAAAGATACTATAATATAATATAGATAATGACCAATATCCTATCTTGGAACAATGGGTCACAGAGACGGGAACTGACCATTCGGGACTAGTAGGGATTCATATAAAGCAACCAAAATGTAATTGATCGTTTAAGCCCTTTGGTTTCATGCTTTTCATCCGAAAAATCCATTGGGCTTCCTTTTGGAGAATTAGCTTATCCCAATCTCCACCTCTTACTGATGGCATAACAACCTCAATCATGGAGAAACTGCATATACTCAGGTCACCACCATGCACATTCCTCACATGTTCAGAGATAGGGGTATCCCTTTCATTCAAAATGTCCCCTATGTGTTCCCCCACCCTTCTACGAAATTCTTGCTTCGTTTTACCCACATAGTCCATGGGGCAACTACATTGAAAAAGATAAACTACACCTTCAGTTTTGCAATTGGCAAAATGTCTCATCTCATAAATCTTTTTTGTACTGGAGCTCACAAAAGTACTGCCCCTAGAGATATACCTGCAAAACTTACATTTCCCACATCTGAAGGTGCCATTCTGTCTGCTCTCCAACCAGGTGGGGGATTTTTTAGGGGGGACAAAAGCACTGTGCACTAATTGGTCCCTAATTGACCTACCCCTCCTAAATGTAATAGCAGGGACTTCAGGAATTACATCAGCAAGTTCTGGGTCCATTTTCAGAACACCCCAATACCTGTTAATCACCTCCCTCACTCGATGTGCCTGATTATCGAATGTGCCTATAATTCTCAAATAGTTTTTGTCCTCCTCTTTAGTTCTTTTAACAAGTAGCGAGGACCTTTCCTTCGAACTCGAATTCTTGAAGGCTTCATTTAGTACATCCAAGGGATAGCCCCTATCCACAAATGTATCTCTTAAATCTCTTGCCTGATGGAAAAAGCTAGACTCAGTAGAACAGTTCCTCCGAGTACGGAGGTACTGCCCTTTCGGTAATCCTCTCTTTAAACTATTTGGGTGGTGACTCTCCCAGCGTAATAAGTTATTTGTCGCCGTTGGTTTGAGGAAGGTTTCAGTGATTATACAACCACTATCACTCCTAGATATTTTTAGGTCCAAAAAGTTGATTGAATCATACCTAAACTCATGAGTAAGTCTTAGACCAATATCATTATTGTTTAGTTCTTCCACAAAACTTGAGAACGACGCCTCATCTCCCGACCAGAGTATTAGAATGTCGTCTATATACCTACCCCAGAATAATATCTGGGGTTTCCACCAAAAGGCGTCATCCTCACTAAAAACGGACTGGTCCTCCCACCAGCCCAGGAACAAATTGGCGTACGTGGGGGCACAGGGGCTCCCCATCGCCGTGCCCCTGAGCTGGTGGAAGAACACGCCCCCAAATGTAAAGTAGTTGTGCGTAAGCACAAACTCTAAGAGTCCCAACACACACCGGTTATGTTGAAATAGATGTGTACCTCTAGATCTCAAAAAATAATTGATTCCCGCAGGCAGGTAGGGCGTATTTATAGGTACAGTTTAGTTTTTTCTGGGTAAGGCGTTATATGTGCAATATAATAAACGAGTGTTTAATTATACACTGGTTGCACAGCCTTTGAATTGCACAATAGATGTATCTTATATATGTGCAATATCATCTTCTCTTAGTCCTAGTGTTTTTTGTTTGTCTTGTCTGTCTGTATGGTCTGCTGAGTGGTACCCTATTTTCCACACGATAGGGCTTATTAGGGTCAGATTGGGCTAGTCTACGTTGAGCGGGGGCGCCAATGTGCAGGTTTTATAGGGTGCCAACCTCCGCTGCAAGGTAGGGTACAGATAGTTGGCCCTATAGGGATTTTGTGCACTCTGTATCTTTATCAGCAGCTATATGTTTTTACAGGTATGGTGTATTGTTTTAATATTTGAATTAGTAAATGTTAAGTTTTATTGGTGTCATTTACTGTACCTTTATGGTGTCATATGTCGGTGAATTGTTTAAAAAAAAGGGACACTTTATTTGATTCTCTGTGAGATATTCCTGATTAGTGTTTTTGATGGTGGGCTTTCTGTCCGGGACAATAGATAGGGATACATGGGCAGCAGATGCTCTTGATGCTTTCTCAGAGGCAGAGGAAGGGAGTACCACAAGGAATACTGATTTGAGGAGTTTATTTAATAATCTAACCGCATCCTATAAAGACAATATTAGATCCTGGTGGGAAACACAATCACTGGAGAACTATATAAAAAATAAGATAGTACCAAAGGGCCTTAGACTTTCCATCACACCGGCAAAGAGAGCAAGATCTATAGAATTACTTAAAAAGTGGGAGGTGGAACTTACAGAAAGCTCTCTAAGATTTATGACCATATTACTGGACGAGGAGAAAAAAACATTTGAGAGTACCTCCAATAAATTAACAGGTCTGATTGAAGAGGTACTTAAATTTAAAACACACACTGATTTTGCTAGGAGGGAGGCGAGTCTTCAAACAACGGTTGAACAATTTCAAAGTGAGATTAAGGCCAGAAAACATAAACAGTTTACCCGAGATTTTCAGGAATTTAAAGAGAAGAGAGCATACACATTCTTGCAGGAAGGTAGAGGGGCACAACCCATTAAGGAAATATCATCATCTGATATAGATTCGTCAGACACGGATAGAGGGGCCCCAAGCTTTTTGGAGGGAAGAGGTATTTTTGGAGGCACACGGAGAAAGAACAATAGGCAAAAATGGGTAAGACAGGAACGAAGGGATTATATGATGACAAGAAATGGATACAGAAGAGAAACATCACCTTCAGGAGCATCCTCTTCCTCTGCCTTATCTTTTTTAGAAAAGAAGCTAACATTGGGGACGGACCCCTTAAAGGGAAAGGAGGAAACCAAAAACAAAAAGTAATGGATAAAAATAAAATCATCAATCTTTCCTCTTATTCCCTTAGCAAGATTGAGATGGACGTGTTGTCTAGGGGCCTCTCGTTCGTCCCTACTAACAGGTTTGACGAATTTAGTTGGGTAAAAGATCTCAACCTGTTTATAAGAAAAGTAAGATGGAAAAAGTTCTTTAAAACGCATGATCATGCAGAATGTGTATCCTTGGGGATTAATGAGGATGATCTATCAAATGTTAGAGTCCTGACTGAACTAATGAGGGAGAATGAGAGACCACCAGGACTGGGACCGTTTACGGACCTCAAACCAAAAAGTAGGAGGATGCCTCCTCAGGATGGCCATGATAGTATTGATATTTTCCTGAAACTAGTGGTAGAGGATCTGGAGAGGATTGGCACCATGGGCGGTGGGCATCGCTCTAACCTTTCAGTGGAAGAGAGGAAAGTGTTGGACAGTCTAGCTCAAAATAAAAATTGCATTTTTAAACCTTCAGATAAAGGTGGAAATCTAGTAATGATGGATGTCTGCCAATACCAGAGTATGTGTGAGGATATCTTGAAGGATGTGTTAACATATAAACCATTGAAAAAAGATCCCACACGTGATTTTTTGGATGTGTTAAAGATGCATCTGGCAGATGCAATAGATGCTGGACTGCTATCCAGAAACGAATATGACTTTATGTTGCCCACTTTCCCTGTGGTGCCGGTCTTCTACTCCCTACCAAAGGTACATAAGGGTTTTAACCCTTTGAAAGGTCGCCCGATAGTGGCTGGTATTGACTCAATAACTCAAAACACGAGTGTGTACGTTGATAGAGTATTGAGAAATTTCGTCACCTCATTACCCTCCTATATAAGGGATTCATCAGACCTTCTTCTCAAATTAGAGGACATAGTCCTCGGAGATGATGTTTGCTTTGCCTCTATAGATGTTGAAGCCTTATATAGCAATATACCTCATGATAAGGGACTACAGGGAGTCAATTATTTTTTGAGATCTAGAGGTACACATCTATTTCAACATAACCGGTGTGTGTTGGGACTCTTAGAGTTTGTGCTTACGCACAACTACTTTACATTTGGGGGCGTGTTCTTCCACCAGCTCAGGGGCACGGTGATGGGGAGCCCCTGTGCCCCCACGTACGCCAATTTGTTCCTGGGCTGGTGGGAGGACCAGTCCGTTTTTAGTGAGGATGACGCCTTTTGGTGGAAACCCCAGATATTATTCTGGGGTAGGTATATAGACGACGTTCTAATACTCTGGTCGGGAGATGAGGCGTCGTTCTCAAGTTTTGTGGAAGAACTAAACAATAATGATATTGGTCTAAGACTTACTCATGAGTTTAGGTATGATTCAATCAACTTTTTGGACCTAAAAATATCTAGGAGTGATAGTGGTTGTATAATCACTGAAACCTTCCACAAACCAACGGCGACAAATAACTTATTACGGTGGGAGAGTCACCACCCAAATAGTTTAAAGAGAGGAATACCGAAAGGGCAGTACCTCCGTACTAGGAGGAACTGTTCTACTGAGTCTAGCTTTTTCCATCAGGCAAGAGATTTAAGAGATACATTTGTGGATAGGGGCTATCCCTTGGATGTACTAAATGAAGCCTTCAAGAATTCGAGTTCGAAGGAAAGGTCCTCGCTACTTGTTAAAAGAACTAAAGAGGAGGACAAAAACGATTTGAGAATTATAGGCACATTCGATAATCAGGCACATCGAGTGAGGGAGGTGATTAACAGGTATTGGGGTGTTCTGAAAATGGACCCAGAACTTGCTGATGTAATTCCTGAAGTCCCTGCTATTACATTTAGGAGGGGTAGGTCAATTAGGGACCAATTAGTGCACAGTGCTTTTGTCCCCCCTAAAAAATCCCCCACCTGGTTGGAGAGAAGACAGAATGGCACCTTCAGATGTGGGAAATGTAAGTTTTGCAGGTATATCTCTAGGGGCAGTACTTTTGTGAGCTCCAGTATAAAAAAGATTTATGAGATGAGACATTTTGCCAATTGCAAAACTGAAGGTGTAGTTTATCTTTTTCAATGTAGTTGCCCCATGGACTATGTGGGTAAAACGAAGCAAGAATTTCGTAGAAGGGTGGGGGAACACATAGGGGACATTTTGAATGAAAGGGATACCCCTATCTCTGAACATGTGAGGAATGTGCATGGTGATGACCTGAGTATATGCAGTTTCTCCGTGATTGAATTTGTTATGCCATCAGTAAGAGGTGGAGATTGGGATAAGCTAATTCTCCAAAAGGAAGCCCAATGGATTTTTCAGATGAAAAGCATGAAACCAAAGGGCTTAAACGATCAATTACATTTTGGTTGCTTTATATGAATCCCTACTAGTCCCGAATGGTCAGTTCCCGTCTCTGTGACCCATTGTTCCAAGATAGGATATTGGTCATTATCTATATTATATTATAGCATCTTTGTTCATCTGTGTTCTAATTTTGTTTTCAACACGGTCTTAGGTTGAGGGTGTATGTCCTTTTTGTAAGTGGTGGCCGTTTACAGAGTTTCAGGTATATACCAATAGAATATCTCAATTTCCTTAATGAGTCCGTTCAGCGCGTGCGCGTTTTTTACGCATACGCAGAATTGTACGTAGGTTTGGTGCATATTTTGGGCTTAGACGCGAGGTTTAACGCTTAAGCGCTCCATTAGTTGTAGTGCAACAATGTACATAAGAAAAGACTTCTGGAGTGCGCATATTTGTGTACGCAAAATATGAAGTATTACCGTTTTTTGAGCGTCCTGGATAATGTTTACAGCGCAGGCGTGAAGTGGAACGCATTTGCGCTCCAGTTTGATAACGCATGCGCGTTCTTACTAAAGTCGCGCATGCGTAAAGAGAACGCACTTGCGTCGTATAGTAGAGCCTTTGAACAAGGTATGACCTTAGTAACCCGGAAGTTCATCTGTCGGCGTGGTATGATAACCGCACGAGGATATAAAAAGCATGGCTACCACACTTACTACAAGGCTGATAGAGACCGGCAGTTGGTGGATGGACATTGCTCCCCACTGCGGTAGAGGACACAGCGCTCCTCTGAATATAGTCAGATAAGTTACATTCTTTAGTTTTGATATGGGTATGTCTCCTGATGAACCTACATAGGGGAAACGCGTCGAGCAAAGCATACTCTATGCTATAAGAAAAGCTTACATGAGCAAAGCATACCTAATGCTATAAGATAATACATTTGGTCATTGGGGCTAAGATTTTTTGCACTTTTTCTTGCACTATTTTTGCACTTTTGTCTGTGTTTTGTGGGCTCACCTGCCTTGGAGGAGAAAAAAATTATTTTTTCTTCTTCTCCATTATGGACTAATTTTTGGTCTGCTCTCTTTTTTCTATTTTTTTCTATTTTTTTCTATTTTTTCTATTTTTTCTATTTTAGGGTTTAATAGGGATAGTCGAGGGGAGCGGGGGCGCCATATGCGCAGGTTATTAGGGTGCCAACCCCCGCAGGCAGGTAGGGCGTTTTTATAGGTACAGTTTAGTTTTTTCTGGGTAAGGCGTTATATGTGCAATATAATAAACGAGTGTTTAATTATACACTGGTTGCACAGCCTTTGAATTGCACAATAGATGTATCTTATATATGTGCAATATCATCTTCTCTTAGTCCTAGTGTTTTTTGTTTGTCTTGTCTGTCTGTATGGTCTGCTGAGTGGTACCCTATTTTCCACACGATAGGGCTTATTAGGGTCAGATTGGGCTAGTCTACGTTGAGTGGGGGCGCCAATGCGCAGGTTTTATAGGGTGCCAACCTCCGCTGCAAGGTAGGGTACAGATAGTTGGCCCTATAGGGATTTTGTGCACTCTGTATCTTTATCAGCAGCTATATGTTTTTACAGGTCGTGTATGGTGTATTGTTTTAATATTTAAATTAGTAAATGTTAAGTTTTATTGGTGTCATTTACTGTACTTTTATGGGAACATTTTACATAACATTTTGGATCACTTTTATCCTGCGCTCTACGCTGAGCACTTACTTTCGGGTTTCCATCTAAATCTTCGAGTAATGTGAAACCCCCGAGAGATCCATTCACTATAATAAGGCAGCAGAGTTACACTGAACTCCGTCTGGCCGCTGTTCTGCGTTGTCCTTCTTTTCAGACGTGCACAAAACTGTGGCCGACCATTCTTTTATGCACTCTTAAAAAGTTGGACACTGACAGATCATAGGACAGACAGTGCCTCCATTTGCCTCGTTTAGGTGAATCTTGCATCGGGGGTTCCATCGGAATCACGTATTTCAGAGATTTACATGGAAACCCCAGTGCAAGCGCTCAGCATAGGGTGCAGTGTGCAGTATAAATGTGTGCCAAGCCTTACTGCGATCTTTGAAAGGCAGAATGAACAAATTAGCAGCAGGTGAAGAATTGGTTTCATTTATTCTTTACACCATTGCTTGTGCTGTAAAAGTGATTAGGTAGCTTTATTCTTCAGGTTGGTGCGAATACAGCAATATCAGATTTATATTTTTTTTATGATTGGCTGCTGTCACACTAAAAGACGCTTGTTTTTCACTATATTTTGAGAGATATAATTTTTCTATATTTCTGCTGACAGCGCCATGTGAAGGCTTTTTTTGTGTGGGATGAGTTGAAGTTTTTATTGGTACCATTTTCGGGCACATAACATTTTTTTCAACGCTTTCTATTCCAACTTTTGGGAGGCAGAATGAACAAAAACCATCAATTCAGGAATTTTTTTTATGCTGCTTGCCTGCTGCAAAATTAATAAGACAGCTTTAATCTTCAGGTCAGTACAATTACAGTAATACCAGATTTATGTATTTTTTATGCTTTGGCGCTTTTACACAGTAAAAACAATTTTATATAAAAAATTATTTTTGCATTGCTGTATTCTGAAAGCTAAAACTTTTTATCTTTTTGCTTATAGAGCTTAATGGCAGTTTTTTTTTGCTGGACAACATGACATTTTCAGCTATACCATTTTTGTTTTTGTTTCCATTTGTCTTTTTGATCACATTTTATTCCACTTTTTTCCCAGCGGTATGATGAAAAAGTATAGTTCGCTACATTGTTTTTTTTACAGTGTTCACTAAAGGGATTAACTATTGTGAAAGTTTTACAGATCGGGTCGTTCTGAATGCGGCGATAACAAATATGTGTACTTCTATAATTTATTTGTTTTTGATACATAAAAGTATTTATTTATTGGTATAATATATATTTTTTATCACTTAGTATTTTTAAAATATTTTTACAATTTATTTTTCACTTTGCAATGCATTATATCTGTACAGAAGCTTCTTAGACCACGCTCTGAGCATGGTCTAAGAGGATTTCCGTACCTTGGTGAACTGGGGGTCATCATGACGACCCCAAGTCACCATGGCAACGATCGATGATATCAATCGATATGCTGGAGTCTTCTAGTGCATTGAATTCCAGTTAGGAGTAATGACGAACTGGAATTCAACGCACTAGAAGACTCCAGCATTTAGATGTACCTTGCAACATCAGCAAAAGTACTGCAATGAGTTAAACAATTAAGTTCCTACCTATGTATCAGTATCATTCCTCTGGTGACTATTTTATGACCTAACAGTCTTTTTTAATAATTTTTTTTCCACCTTTTATTTATCTGAGTGGAAGTATCTTAGCGCGAACATTAGTATTCTAATCTATGTTTAACCCCTGACTGTCCTTAGTGGTGTGCGTTTTTTTGTTTGCTGCAGATACTCTGCTCACCTTTCTTTGTCCTAGCGCCCCCTTTTATTAATTCAATTAGTTTATGTTGTATATATTTCCCCTGTGAATTGTCAGTAATGTAAGGAGGTGGCGGGGAACCTCAGTTGTCTCTTCTCTCCTACACACTGATCTCATGCAGCACCTTGATGGTTTCCTTAAGTTTTATGTGTAATGTTTTATATGTACTATTTTATGTGTAATGTGTTGTATATGACATGTACCTGCATATGTACATAGTTAGTTCAGGGATAGCAGGGGTTAAAAAGAGGACCGGTCCAGCAGGTTGACAGGGAAGGAATTTCCTGTTCCTGCAGTAGAGCCCAGGCAGGCTTGCCCAAGGCAGGACGCCTATCACAACCCAGAACAGAAAGTACCCCAGTCTGGGGAATACAAGCTGCCAAGGACTGCCAGGCAGTGTGGACGGCCCTAGTGTTGTGGGACCGTCCCCAGAAGGGCTTTTGTGGCTCCCAAACCCGGATAGGAGTTTGTGATGCTGGACCGTCTCATGGAGTTTCAGGGACAGAGCAGGAAGCATTGCATTGTTATAGTAAAGTTTTCCCATTGGAGCAGAACTGTGGACTGTGGTGTTTTCCTGCGTACTCATCCCCAGCAGCTGGAGACGGTGTATGATGGAGGTAACTGACTTTACCACAGGGCTGGGACTTCACTTATCTGTTTGTGTGCAAGGGGCCTGGGTGCTCACTGACTGTGTCCTAGTGAACTCACCCACGACTGCCACCCCGTGCCACCTTGTTACAGTAACAGGGAATGTTTGTGAATGAGGAGGCTTATTGGTCTTGTATGATCGTCAACATTATTGGGTGAATGAAACTAAGTTAACATGATCATATTTTCAATATTATTCAGTTGGGCTGTTCAAATGACTGTTTTTACATGAACTTTTTTTTTACATGGACTGAATGTCCATTTAAATAAAAAAATACATTATTCTTTAATTTATTTTGGTAAAGAATCGCCTAATCAGGTCTGTGGGTGTGCAAAAAAAGAAAATTGGATGCCTTATAAAAAATTATATATTCTAGGAAAAACAAACTTCGAAAAAGGCACATATTTGCCATCACTGTCTTAATAATGACCAGTAATGTAAAACTATATATGGGGATACCATAAGACCAAAAAATAAAGTCGAAGAGGATTTTCAGTCGCAAGATATTGATGGCATATTTTTTTGTGTAGGTCTTTAAGATCAGATCGTGGGGGTCCGGCACCCAACAGAATTGCTTTTTCTTGCTTATGCTGCCTCAAAAATACCCATCCAAAAACAGAACTAAAGGTTATCAAAAAGTCTAATTCATCTAAAAATGGCACCAGTAAAAATTACAGTGTGGTGTGCCAGATGCTGAAGTGGGTTGCTGCATCCCTCAACACTTCCCTCATGTCAACAACAATTGTCAATAGCGGAAGGTGGCACTTGTGGATGGTATAGGACCCCCTGGGGGCACTCCTGTAGCGGTGGTGTCTGGGTGCAGGTTTTTTCATTATCTCTCCTGACTAGAAGACTTCATTCCTTTGTGAAGGAGATTATGTGGATAAAGATGTCCCCTCAGCGAGGACTCGCTTGGAAAACTATGCTTGGAACAGTAGTGTTTGCTCCCTCAGGCAGCTTGAAAAACTGGAAGTTACCTCAGGAAATGTGAGAGTCCTGAGCATATTGCCATGTACAAATACAACTAATCATGCACATGAACAAACCCTCAATAGACTTACCCTCCTTGTGGAGTGTGTCAATGACTGCCTTGACATCTGTCAAGTCAGCAATCTTCCCCATGATTGTGGAGCCTACTGAAACAGACTAAGGGACCTTTTTAAATGCTTAGGAAGCCTTTGCATGAGTTTTGTGTTAATTATTCTAATTTACTGAGATAATGACTTTTGGGTTTTCATTGGCTATAAGCCATAATCATCAACATTAACAGAAATAAACACTTGAAATAGCTCACTCTGTAATGACTCTATATACAGTACAAACCAAAAGTTTGGACACACCTTCTCATTTAAAGATTCTTCTGTATTTTCATGACTATGAAAATTGTACATTCACACTAAAGGCATCAAAACTATGAATTAACACATGTGGAATTATATACTTAACAAAAAAGTGTGAAATAACTAAAATTATGTCTTATATTCTAGGTTCTTCAAAGTAGCCACCTTTTGCTTTGATGACTGCTTTGCATACTCTTGGCATTCTCTTGATGAGCTTCAAGAGATAGTCACCAGGAATGGTTTTCACTTCACAGGTGTGCCCTGTCAGGTTTAATAAGTGGGATTTCTTGCCTTATAAATGGTGTTGGGACCATCAGTTGTGTTGTGCAGAAGTCTGGTGGATACACAGCTGATAGTCCTTCTGAATAGACTGTTAGAATTTGTATTATGGCAAGAAAAAAACAACTAAGTAAAGAAAAACGAGTGGCCATCATTACTTTAAGAAATGAAGGTCAGTCAGTCCGAAAAATTGGGAATACTTTGAAAGTGTCCCCAAGTGCAGTGGCAAAAACCATCAAGCGCTATAAAGAAACTGGCTCACATGAGGACCGCCCCAGGAAAGGAAGACCAAGAATCACCTCTGCTTCTGAGGATACGTTTATCCGAATCACCAGCCTCAGAAATCACAGGTTAACAGCAGTTCAGATTAGAGACCAGCTCAATGCCACACAGAGTTCTAGCAGCAGACACATCTCTACAACAACTGTTAAGAGGAGACTTTGTGCAGCAGGCCTTCATGGTAAAATAGGTGCTAGGAAACCACTGCTAAGGACAGGCAACAAGCAGAAGAGACTTGTTTGGGCTAAAGAACACAAGGAATGGACATTAGACCAGTGGAAATCTGTGCCTTGGTCTGATGAGTCCAAATTTGAGATCTTTGGTTCCAACCACCGTGTCTTTGTGTGATAAAGAAAAGGTGAACGGATGGACTCTACATGCCTGGTTCCCACCGTGAAGCATGGAGGAGGAGGTGTGATGGTGTGGGGGTGCTTTGCTGGTGACACTGTTGGGGATTTATTCAAAATTGAAGGCATACTGAACCATCAAGGCTACTACAGCATCTTGCAGCGGCATGCTATTCCATCTGGTTTGCGTTTAGTTGGACCATTATTTATTTTTCAACAGGACAATGACCCACACACACCTCCAGGCTTTGTAAGGGCTATTTGTCCAAGGAGGAGAGTGATGGGGTGCTACGCCAGATGACCTGGCCTCCACAGTCACCAGACCTGAACCCAATCGAGATGGTTGGGGTGAGCTGGAGCACAGAGTGAAGGCCAAAGGGTGTTGTGAATTCTGTGGTCAAGCTCCCTCTTGTGGTCATGAGTGGTACTTCGGCTGGTTCTGTCCATGAGCTTCCTTTGGTGGATGTGAGTGGGGCTGCGGCTTCTGAGTTTCCTTCCTCAGGTGACGAGGTTAAGTCGTTAGGTGCTGCTCTATTTAACTCCACCTAGTTCTTTGTTCCTGGCCTCCAGTCAATGTTCCAGTATTGGTCTTGCTCTCTCCTGGATCGTTCTTGTGACCTGTCTTCCCTGCATAAGCTAAGTTCTGCTTGTGTTACTTTTGTTTGCTATTTTTTCTGTCCAGCTTGCAATATTGGTTTGTCTTGCTTGCTGGAAGCTCTGAGATGCAGAGGGAGCACCTCCGTACCGTTAGTCGGTGCGGATCGTCTTTTTGCGCCCTCTGCATGGTTGTTTGTAGTTTTTGTGCTGACCGCAAAGCTATCTTTCCTATTCTCGGTCTATTCAGTAAGTCGGGCCTCACTTTGCTAAAATCTATTTCATCTCTGTGTTTGTATTTTCATCTTTACTCACAGTCATTATATGTGGGGGGCTGCCTTTACCTTTGGGGAATTTCTCTGAGGCAAGGTAGGCTTATTTTTCTATCTTCAGGGCTAGCTAGTTTCTCAGGCTGTGCCCGAGGCGCCTAGGTCTGGTCAGGAGCGCTCCACGGCTACCTCTAGTGTGGTGTGATAGGATTAGGGATTGCGGTCAGCAGAGTTCCCACGTCTCAGAGCTCGTCCTATGTTATTAGTAGCTATCAGGTCGTTTTCTGTGCTCTTAACCACCAGGTCCATTGTGGTTCTGAATCACCAGTTCATAACAAAAGGGCCAACAAGTGCTAAGCATCTCTGGAAACGCCTTCAAGATTGTTGGAAACCATTCCCGGTGACTACCTCTTGAAGCTCATCAAGAGAATGCAAAGCAGTCATCAAAGCAAAAGATGGCTACTAGGGTTGAGCGACTTTTACTTTTTTAGGGTCGAGTCGGGTTTTGCGAAACCCGACTATCTCAAAAGTCGAGTCGAGTGAAATCGGCCGATTATCGGGAAAAGTCGGGGTCGGGGATCGACCGAAACACGAAACCCAATGCAAGTCAATGGGGGAGCATAGTCGGCAGTGAGTGGAGGCCAGGAAAACTCCTACAGTACCCATTTTAATGGCAAAAACATCCATTCTTGGTACTGTAGCTTGTCAATCTTAATTTACCTTATAATAATAGTTAGGCATTGGAAATTGGGGGTCATTTGGCTAAAGTTGGGGGGGTATGGTTGGTTCAAGTATTTAGTGGGCCCAGGAAACGTGGACCATGTCACGGCAGTGGAGCAGGGAGAGGTAAGTATTTCAACTTTGCAAGTGCTGTGATCCTGAGCAAGCAGGGGGGTCCACTTGTTCGCATTGGCACTGACACAGGGCCCCTCAAAGTACGGCAGTGTGTTTGCACGGCGGGGCGCCTCCCACCGGCAGCGACACTTTAGCGTACTATGAGGGGCCCTGTGCCAGTGACGTCGCCAACTAGTATCCCCCCCACCTGATGAAGAAACCTGCACTTTCATCTGCACCTTCCTCTTTGTCCCCGTGTAAGGTGGTATAGTACGCGGGAAGGGGAATCTCACTTTTAGCAGGGTCAGAATCTGGCTGTGTAGCGTGCAAGGGGAATGTAGCGGTCTGGGTCAATGTAACAGCAGAGTCATCTAGCACTGGCTGGGCAATGGGCAGGATGAGGAGGAAACACAGATATAGTCCCAAATACAAAAGTAGGCTAAAAGCAGTTCAAAATTATTAACAGGGCTAAACAGGCGGCATTGCTTTGCTCAGTGGAGGACAACTGTAATGAGAGGCTGACACAGTGAGTAGGCCCAAATCAGTAAGTAGTCTAAATACAGTTCAAAATTGGTAACAGTAGTAAACAGGCGGCACTGCTTTGTTCAGTGGAGGAGAACAGCAAGGAGCGGCAGACACCGTTAGTAGGCCCCAACCCAACTAGTAGGCCAAATGCAGTGTAATATTAACAACTACTTAATGAGAGCCTGAAAATGGAAGTTCAGGACAGGAAACCAGGAGAACAGCAAGGAGCAACAGACACCGTTAGTAGGCCCCAACCAAACTAGTAGCCCCACTGCAGTTGTTCCATTTAACAACTATTTAACAAGAGCCTGAAGATAGAAGGTCAGGAAAGGCAACCAGGAGAACACCTTGGAGCGGCAGACACTGTTAGTAGGCCCACTGCAGTTTTAAAATTCCGATAGGCTGAAAACCTGATAATTGCAGGTCCTTTTTTTTAAGAGGACAGCTGTATTGAGTGGCGCAGCCAGACACTGCTAGTAGGCCTTACACCACAAAGTTGGCTCGATGCAGGTTTAAAAAAGGTTACATGGGTACACGGTCAGCATTAGTGTGGTCAGTGGAGGACAATTGGAAGGAGGGACCGCAGACAGACTTAGTAGGCCTAAAAAAAAAAAAAAACTCAATGCAGTTTCAATTATCTTGCAGGGGTACACAGGCAGCATTGGTGTGGTCAGCGGAGGACTATTGGAAGGAGGGACCGCAGACAGACTTAGTAGGCTGTTATGAACTGGTGGTTTAGGAGCAACATGGGACGAGCTCTGAAGGAGGTGGTACCTGTACTGACCGCAGTCCCTAAGCTCAACACAACACTAGAAGTAGCCGTGGGATGCTCCTGTCACTCCCTAGGCACCTCGTCACAGCCTGAGAACTAACTATCCCTAAAGATAGAAACAGGAAAACTATCTTGCCTAAGAGAAAATCCCCAAAGGATAGATAGCCCCCCACAAGTAATGACTGTGAGTGGAGAGGGAAAAGACATACACAGAATGAAACCAGGATGTAGCACAGGAGGCCAGTCTAGCTAGATAGATAGGACAGGATAGAATACTGTGCGGTCAGTATTAAAAAACTACAAAAATCCACACAGAGTTTACAAAAATCTCCACACCTGACTAAAGGTGTGGAGGGTGTTGTGAATTCTGTTGTCGGGCTCCCTCCTGTGGTCATGAATGGTACTTCGGCTGGTTCTGTCCATGGACTTCCTCTGGTGGGTGTTTCTGAGTTTCACAGGTGACGAGGTTAATTCGTTAGCTGCTGCTCTATTTAACTCCACTTAGATCTTTGCTCCATGCCACCTGTCAATGTTCCAGTATTGGTCTGTTCACTCCTGAATCGTTCTTGTGACCTGTCTTCCCATCAGAAGCTAAGTTCCAGCTTGTATTTCTTTGGTTTGCTATTTTTCTGTCCAGCTTGCTATTTAATTTGTTGTCTTGCTTGCTGGAAGCTCTGGGACGCAGAGGGAGCGCCTTCGCTCCGTGAGTCGGTGCGGAGGGTCTTTTTGCGCCCTCTGCGTGGTCTTTTTGTAGGTTTTTGTGCTGACCGCAAAGTAACCTTTCCTATCCTCGGTCTGTTCAGTAAGTCGGGCCTCACTTTGCTAAATCTATTTCATCCCTGTGTTTGTATTTTCTCCTTTACTCACAGTCATTATATGTGGGGGGCTGCCTTTTCCTTTGGGGAATTTCTCTGAGGCAAGGTAGGCTTTATTTTTCTATCTTCAGGGCTAGCTAGTTTCTTAGGCTGTGCCGAGTTGCATAGGGAGCGTTAGGCGCAATCCACGGCTATTTCTAGTGTGTTTGATAGGTTTAGGGATTGCGGTCAGCAGAGTTCCCACGTCCCAGAGCTCGTCCTTATTATCAGTAACTATCAGGTCATTCCGTGTGCTCTTAACCACCAGGTCCATTATTGTCCTGACCACCAGGCACATAACAGTACAGGTGGCCCAAAGTACTAATGCATCTCAATAGAGGGATAAGAAAAGTTCTGAGACTATTTTTTTTTCTTTGCAGTGTGTTTTGTCTCTATTTTCCCCTTTACCTCTGGGTGGTTCAGGACACTGGTGTAAACATGGACATTCAAGGTCTGTCCTCTTGGATGGATAATCTCACTACAAGGATACAAAACATTCAAGATTTTGTGTTTCAGAATCCGATGTCAGAGCCTAGGATTCCAATTCCTGATTTGTTTTTTGGTGATAGATCTAAGTTTTTGAATTTCAAAAATAATTGTAAATTGTTTCTTGCCTTGAAACCTCGCTTCTCAGGTGAACCTGTTCAACAAGTAAAGATCATTATTTCTTTGTCACGTGGTGACCCTCAAGACTGGGCATTTTCCCTTGCGCCACGAGATCCGGCATTGCGTGATGTTGATGCGTTTTTCCTGGCGCTTGGATTGCTTTATGACGAACCTAATTCAGTGGATCAGGCAGAGAAAATCTTGCTGGCTCTGTGTCAGGGTCAGGATGAGGTAGAGATATATTGTCAGAAGTTTAGAAAGTGGTCTGTGCTCACTCAGTGGAATGAATGTGCCCTGCCAGCAATCTTCAGAAAGGGTCTCTCTGAAGCCCTTAAGGATGTCATGGTGGGGTTTGCCATGCCTGCTGGTCTGAATGAGTCTATGTCCTTGGCCATTCAGATCGATCGACGCTTGCGTGAGCGTAAAGCTGTGCACCATTTGGCGGTACTATCTGAGCATGGGCCTGAGCCTATGCAATGTGATAGGACTTTGACCAGAGCTGAACGGCAAGAACACAGACGTCGGAATGGGCTATATTTTTACTGTGGTGATTCCACTCATGCTATCTCCGATTGTCCTAAGCGCACTAAGCGGTTCGCTAGGTCTGCCACCATTGGTACGGTACAGTCTAAATTTCTATTGTCTGTTACTCTGATTTGCTCTTTGTCATCCTATTCTGTTATGGCATTTATGGATTCAGGCGCTGCCCTGAATTTGATGGACTTGGAGTATGCTAGGCGCTGTGGTTTTTTCTTGGAGCCCTTGAAGTATCCTATTCCATTGAGAGGAATTGATGCTACGCCTTTGGCCAAGAATAAGCCTCAGTATTGGACCCAATTGACCATGTGCATGGCTCCTGCACATCAGGAGGATATCCGCTTTCTGGTGTTGCATAATCTGCATGATGTGGTCATTTTGGGGTTGCCATGGCTACAGGTTCATAATCCAGTATTGGACTGGAAATCTATGTCTGTGTCCAGCTGGGGTTGCCAGGGAATACATGGTGATATTCCATTTTTGTCTATTTCGTCTTCCACTCCTTCTGAAGTTCCAGAGTTTTTGTCGGATTATCGGGATGTATTTGATGAGCCCAAAGCCAGTGCCCTACCTCCTCATAGGGATTGCGATTGTGCTATTAATTTGATTCCTGGTAGTAAGTTTCCTAAGGGCCGATTGTTCAATTTATCTGTGCCAGAACATGCCGCTATGCGGAGTTATATAAAGGAATCCTTGGAGAAAGGCCATATTCGCCCGTCGTCATCACCGTTAGGAGCAGGGTTCTTTTTTGTGGCCAAGAAGGATGGTTCTTTGAGACCTTGTATTGATTACCGCCTTCTTAATAAAATTACAGTCAAATTTCAGTATCCTTTGCCGTTGCTGTCTGATTTGTTTGCTCGTATTAAAGGGGCTAGTTGGTTCACCAAGATAGATCTTCGAGGGGCGTATAATCTTGTGCGTATTAAACAAGGCGATGAATGGAAAACAGCATTTAATACGCCCGAGGGCCATTTTGAGTACCTGGTTATGCCATTCGGGCTTTCCAATGCTCCATCAGTATTTCAGTCCTTTATGCATGACATCTTCCGAGAGTACCTGGATAAATTCCTGATTGTGTATTTGGATGATATTTTGGTCTTTTCGGATGATTGGGAGTCTCATGTGAAGCAGGTCAGAATGGTGTTCCAGGTCCTTCGTGCGAATTCCTTGTTTGTGAAGGGGTCAAAGTGTCTCTTTGGAGTTCAGAAGGTTTCATTTTTGGGGTTCATTTTTTCCCCTTCTACTATCGAGATGGACCCTGTTAAAGTCCAGGCCATTTACGATTAGACTCAGCCGACATCTGTGAAGAGCCTGCAAAAGTTCCTGGGCTTTGCTAAATTTTATCGGCGCTTCATCGCTAATTTTTCTACTGTTGCTAAACCGTTGACTGATTTGACCAAGAAGGGTGCTGATGTGGTCAATTGGTCTTCTGCGGCTGTAGAGGCTTTTCAGGAGTTGAAGCGTCGTTTTTCTTCTGCCCCTGTGTTGTGCCAGCCAGATGTTTCGCTTCCGTTTCAGGTTGAGGTTGATGCTTCTGAGATTGGAGCAGGGGCTGTTTTGTCGCAAAGAAGTTCTGAGGGCTCGGTGATGAAGCCATATGCTTTTTCTAGAAAGTTTTCGCCTGCTGAGCGTAACTATGATGTTGGTAATCGTGAATTGTTGGCCATGAAGTGGGCATTCGAGGAGTGGCGTCATTGGCTGGAAGGAGCCAAGCATCGCGTGGTGGTCTTGACAGATCACAAGAATTTGACTTATCTTGAGTCTGCCAAACGGTTGAATCCGAGACAGGCTCGATAGTCATTATTTTTCTCCCGTTTTGATTTTGTGGTTTCGTACCTTCCGGGCTCTAAGAATGTGAAGGCTGATGCCCTGTCAAGGAGTTTTGTGCCCGACTCTCCGGGTGTTCCTGAGCCGGCGGGTATTCTCAAAGAGGGGGTAATTTTGTCTGCCATCTCCCCTGATTTGCGGCGGGTGCTGCAAAAATTTCAGGCTGATAGACCTGACCGTTGCCCAGAGGAGAAACTGTTTGTCCCTGATAGATGGACTAGTAGAGTTATCTCTGAGATTCATTGTTCAGTGTTGGCTGGGCATCCTGGAATCTTTGGTACCAGAGATTTGGTGGCTAGATCCTTCTGGTGGCCGTCTTTGTCGCGGGATGTGCGTTCTTTTGTGCAGTCCTGTGGGACTTGTGCTCGGGCTAAGCCCTGCTGTTCTCGTGCCAGTGGGTTGCTTTTGCCCTTGCCAGTCCCGAAGAGGCCCTGGACGCATATTTCTATGGATTTTATTTCGGATCTCCGCGTCTTTCAAAAGATGTCGGTCATTTGGGTGGTTTGTGATCGCTTTTCTAAGATGGTCCATTTGGTACCTTTGTCTAAATTGCCTTCCTCCTCTGATTTGGTGCCATTATTTTTCCAGCATGTGGTTCGCTTACTTGGTATTCCGGAGAACATCGTTTCTGACAGAGGTTCCCAGTTTGTTTCAAGGTTTTGGCGATCCTTTTGTGCTAGGATGGGCATTGATTTGTCTTTTTCCTCGGCTTTCCATCCTCAGACAAATGGCCAAACCGAACGAACTAATCAAACTTTGGAAACATATCTGAGATGCTTTGTTTCTGCTGATCAGGATGATTGGGTGTCCTTTTTGCCGTTGGCTGAGTTCGCCCTTAATAATCGGGCCAGCTCGGCTACTTTGGTTTCGCCGTTTTTCTGCAATTCTGGTTTCCATCCTCGTTTCTCTTCAGGGCAGGTTGAGTCTTCAGACTGTCCTGGTGTAGATACTGTGGTGGATAGGTTGCAGCAGATTTGGACTCATGTGGTGGACAATTTGACATTGTCCCAGGAGAAGGCTCAACGTTTCGCTAACCGCCGGCGCTGTGTGGGTCCCCAACTTCGTGTTGGGGATTTGGTTTGGTTGTCGTCTTGTTATGTTCCTATGAAGGTTTCCTCTCCTATGTTTAAGCCTCGTTTCATTGGTCCGTATAAGATTTCTGAGGTTATCAATCCTGTGTTATTTCGTTTGGCCCTTCCTGCTTCTTTTGCCATCCATAATGTGTTCCATAGGTCGTTATTGCGGAGATACGTGGCGCCTGTGGTTCCATCCGTTGATCCTCCTGCCCCGGTGTTAGTTGAGGGGGAGTTGGAGTATGTGGTGGAGAAGATTTTGGATTCTCGTGTTTCGAGACGGAAACTCCAGTACCTGGTCAAGTGGAAGGGTTATGGTCAGGAAGATAATTCCTGGGTTTTTGTCTCTGATGTTCATGCTGCCGATCTGGTTCGTGCCTTTCATTTGGCTCATCCTGGTCGGCCTGGGGGCTCTGGTGAGGGTTCGGTGACCCCTCCTCAAGGGGGGGTACTGTTGTGAATTCTGTTGTCGGGCTCCCTCCTGTGGTCATGAATGGTACTTCAGCTGGTTCTGTCCATGGACTTCCTCTGGTGGGTGTTTCTGAGTTTCACAGGTGACGAGGTTAATTCGTTAGCTGCTGCTCTATTTAACTCTACTTAGATCTTTGCTCCATGCCACCTGTCAATGTTCCAGTATTGGTCTAGTTCACTCCTGGATCGTTCTTGTGACCTGTCTTCCCATCAGAAGCTAAGTTCCAGCTTGTATTTCTTTGGTTTGCTATTTTTCTGTCCAGCTTGCTATTTAATTTGTTGTCTTGCTTGCTGGAAGCTCTGGGACGCAGAGGGAGCGCCTCCGCACCGTGAGTCGGTGCGGAGGGTCTTTTTGCGCCCTCTGCGTGGTCTTTTTGTAGGTTTTTGTGCTGACCGCAAAGTAACCTTTCCTATCCTCGGTCTGTTCAGTAAGTCGGGCCTCACTTTGCTAAATCTATTTCATCCCTGTGTTTGTATTTTCTTCTTTACTCACAGTCATTATATGTGGGGGGCTGCCTTTTCCTTTGGGGAATTTCTCTGAGGCAAGGTAGGCTTTATTTTTCTATCTTCAGGGCTAGCTAATTTCTTAGGCTGTGCCGAGTTGCATAGGGAGCGTTAGGCGCAATCCACGGCTATTCCTAGTGTGTTTGATAGGTTTAGGGATTGCGGTCAGCAGAGTTCCCACGTCCCAGAGCTCGTCCTTAGGGAAGAAACCTTCATAGGAACATGACAAGAAAACAACCAAACCAAATCCCACACACGAAGCCGGGGACCAACACACCGACGGCGGTTAGCAAAACGTTAAGCCTTTTCCTGAGACAACGTCAAATTGTCCACCACATGAGTCCAAATCTGCTGCAGCCTGTCCACCACAGAATCAACACCAGGACAATCAGAAGGCTCAACCTGCCTTGAAGAAAAACGAGGATGAAAACCAAAATTACAAAAGAAAGGTGAAACCAAAGTAGCCGAACTAGCCCGATTATTAAGGGCAAACTCGGCCAACGGCAAGAAAGCCACCCAATCATCCTGATCAGCAGACACAAACCATCTCAAATAGGTTTCTAAGGTCTGATTAGTTCGCTCAGTTTGGCCATTAGTCTGAGGATGAAACGCCGAAGAAAGCCCATCGTAGCACAAAAGGCTCGCCAAAACCTAGAGACAAACTGAGAACCTCTGTCAGACACAATATTCTCCGGAATGCCATGCAAACGAACCACATGCTGAAAAAACTATGGAACCAAATCTGAGGAGGAAGGCAACTTAGGGAAAGGTACCAGATGGACCATTTTAGAGAACCGGTCACAAACAACCCAGATAACAGACATCTTCTGGGAAACAGGAAGATCCGAAATAAAATCCATGGAAATATGCGTCCAGGGCCTCTCAGGGACCGGCAAAGGCAAAAGCAACCCACTAGCGCGGGAACAGCAAGGCTTGGGCCGGGCGCAAGTCCCACAGGACTGCACAAAAGCACGCACATCGGGTGACAAGGAAGGCCACCAAAAGGACCTAGCAACCAAATCTCTGGTACCAAAAATCCCAGGATGACCAGCCAACACTGAACAATGAACCTCAGAAATTACCTTACTTGTCCATCTATCAGGAACAAACAGCTTCCCCACTGGACAGCTGTCAGGCTTATCAGCCTGAAATTCCCGAAGCACCCGCCGCAAATTAGGGGAGATGGCAGAAAGAATCACCCCTTCCTTAAGAATGCCAACCGGCTCAAGGACTCCAGGAGAATTAGACAAAAACTCCTAGAGAGGGCATCAGCCTTAACATTCTTAGATCCCGGAAGATACGAGACCACAAAATCAAAACGGGAGAAAAACAGGGACCATCGAGCCTGTCTAGGATTCAGCCGCTTGGCCGACTCGAGGTAAATCAGATTCTTATGATCAGTCAAGACCACAACGCGGTGCTTGGCTCTCTCAAGCCAATGTCGCCACTCCTCAAACGCCCACTTCATAGCTAACAACTCCCGATTGCCGACATCATAATTGCGTTCCGCAGGCGAAAACTTTCTGGAAAAAAAAGCACACGGTTTCATCAAAGAACCATCAGAATCCCTCTGAGACAAAACGGCCCCTGCCTCAATCTCAGAAGCGTCAACCTCAACCTGAAAAGGAAGAGAAACATCCGGCTGACGCAACACAGGGGCAGAAGTAAATCGGCGTTTAAGCTCCCGAAAGGCCTCAACAGCCGCAGAGGACCAACTCGTCACATCAGCGCCTTTCTTCGTCAAATCAGTAAGGGGCTTAACCACACTGGAAAAGTTGGCAATGAAACGGCGATAGAAACTAGCAAAGCCCAAAAATTTTTGAAGGCTCTTCACAGATGTGGATTGAATCCAGTCATGAATAGCTTGGACCTTAACAGGATCCATTTCCATAGACGAGGGAGAAAAAATAAAACCCAAAAAAGAGACCTTCTGAACTCCAAATAGGCACTTAGACCCCTTCACAAATAAAGCATTATCACGAAGGATCTGGAATACCATCCTGACCTGCCTCACATGAGACTCCCAATCATCAGAAAAAATAAAAATATCATCCAAATATACAACCATGAATTTATCAAGATAATTGCGGAAAATATCATGCATGAAAGATTGGAACACAGATAGAGCATTAGAGAGCCCGAATGGCATCACGAGGTATTCAAAATGGCCTTCGGGCGTATTAAATGCAGTTTTCTATTTGTCACCCTGTTTAATACGAACAAGATTATATGCCCCTCGGAGGTCAATCTTAGTAAACCAACTAGCCCCCTTAATCTGAGCAAACAAATCAGAACGCAAAGGCAAGGGGTATTGGAATTTGGCCGTGATCTTATTAAGAAGACGATAATCTATACAGGGTCTCAAGGAGCCATCCTTCTTAGCAACAAAAAAGAAACCCGCTCCCAATGGTGACGAAGACGGCCGAATATGCCCCTTCTCCAAAGATTTCTTAACATAGCTCCGTATGGTGGCATGCTCTGGCACAGACAGATTGAAAAGTCGGCCCTTAGGGAACTTGCAACCAGGAATCAAGTTAATAGCACAATCACAGTCCCTGTGCGAAGGAAGGGAACTGGACTTGGGCTCATCAAATACATCCTGGAAATCCGACAAAAACTCAGGGACCTCAGAAGAGGGGGAAGAGGAAATTGACATCAAAGGAACGTCACTATGTACTACTTGACAACGCCAACTAGTCACCGACATAGTTTTCCAATCCAGCACCGGATTATGTTCCTGTAACCATGGAAAACGGCAATCTTCCTGATGTGCAGGAGCCATGTACATAGTCATCTGTGTCCAGTACTGAGGTTTATCCTTGGCCAAGGGTGTAGCACCAATACCCCTCAAAGGAATAGGGCTCTGCAAAGGCTGCAAGGAAAAACCACAGCGCCTGGTGAATTCTAAGTCCATTAAGTTCAGGGCAGCGCTTGAATCCACTTATCCATTTATCCAGATAAATTCATGGTCGTATATTTGGATAATATTTTGATTTTTTCCGATGAATGGGAGTCTCATGTGAAGCAGGTCAGGATGGTGTTCCAGATCCTTCGTGATAATGCTTTATTTGTGAAGGGGTCTAAGTGCCTATTCGGAGTTCAGAAGGTCTCTTTTTTGGGTTTTATTTTTTCTCCCTCGTCTATAGAAATGGATCTGTTGTGAGTTCTGTTTTTGGGCTCCCTCTGGTGGTTACTGATGGTACTGGGTGACTTGTCTTTCCTGGGTTTCTGGGTTCCACCTGTTCCATCAGCATATGGGAGTTTCCTATTTAACCTGGCTTTGCTGGCATTTCCTCGCCGGTTATCAATGTATCCAGTGTGTCTTGTTACCTCTGCTCCCTGCTCCTAGAACCTTCTGGTCAAGCTAAGTTTGGATTTTCCTGTTTTGGTGTTTTGCTTTATTTGGTTTTTAGTCCAGCCTGCAGATATGTGATTCTTGCTGCTGGTTGCTCTAGTGGGCTGAAATTGCTCCTCATGTACCATGAGTTGGCACATGAGTTCAAGTAATTTCAGGATGGTTTTTTGAAGGGTTTTTCGCTGACCGCGCAGTTCACTTTTGTATCCTCTGCTATCTAGCTTTAGCGGGCCTCATTTTGCTGAAACTGTTTTCATACTGCGTATGTGCTTTCCTCTCATTTCACCGTCATTATATGTGGGGGGCTGCTATTTCTGTGGGGGATTTCTCTGGAGGCAAGAGAGGTCTGTGTTTCTTCTAATAGGGGAAGTTAGATCTTCGGCTGGAGCGAGACGTCTAGGATCATCGTAGGCACGTTCCCCGGCTACTTTTATTTGTGTGTTAGGTTCAGGGTCGCGGTCAGCTCAGGTTCCATCGCCCTAGAGCTTGTTTGTATCTGTGCTTGTCCTTTAGTGATCCCCTGCCATTGGGATCATGACAGTATAACCGGCCCACAAAGTGTTAATTGTATTGGCTGAAGTAGGAGGATAAGTAGTCTGAGGAAGTTTTTTGTTTTTTTTTTCTTTCTCTTTCCCTCAGAGTTTGCTGCCTAGCCTTATTGCAGCCTGGCTACTTCCTCCTCCTCTTAATCTTTGAATGGCTCTGATCCCAGCTGTTTATCATGGACGTCCAGAGTTTGGCTTCCAGCCTGAATAATCTTGCCACTAAGGTTCAAAATATACAGGATTTTGTTGTACATGCTCCTATGTCTGAACCTAGAATTCCTGTCCCAGAGTTTTTTTCTGGAGATAGATCTCGTTTTCTGAATTTTAGGAACAATTGCAAGTTGTTTCTTTCTTTGAAATCTCGCTCCTCTGGAGACCCTGCTCAGCAAGTTAAGATAATTATATCTTTCCTGCGGGGTGACCCTCAGGATTGGGCATTTGCATTGGCACCAGGGGACCCTGCGTTGCTTAATGCGGATGCGTTTTTTCTGGCATTGGGTTTGCTCTATGAGGAACCTAACCAAGAGATTCAGGCTGAAAAAGCTTTGTTGGCCCTCTCTCAGGGGCAAGATGAAGCAGAAATTTATTGTCAAAAATTTCGGAAGTCGTCGGTGCTTACTCAGTGGAATGAGTGCGCTCTGGCTGCAAAGTTTAGAGATGGCCTTTCTGAGGCCATTAAAGATGTTATGGTGGGGTTCCCTGCGCCTGCTGGTCTGAATGAGTCTATGACTATGGCTGTTCAGATTGATCGGCGTTTACGGGAGCGCAAACCTGTGCATCATTTGGCGGTGTCGTCTGAACCGTCACCTGAGATAATGCAATGTGATAGAATTCAGTCCAGAAGTGAACGGCAAAAGTATAGGCGGAAAAAAGGGTTGTGCTTTTATTGTGGTGATTCAGCTCATGTTATATCAGCATGCTCTAAACGCACAAAAAAGGTTGATAAGTCTGTTGCCATTAGTACTTTACAGTCTAAGTTCATTCTGTCTGTGACTCTGATTTGTTCATTATCATTCATTTCCGTCGATGCCTATGTGGATTCAGGCGCTGCCCTGAGTCTTATGGATTGGTCATTTGCCAATCGCTGTGGGTTTAGTCTGGAGCCTCTGGAAGTCCCTATTCCTTTGAAGGGAATTGACTCTACACCTTTGGCTATGAATAAACCTCAGTACTGGACACAAGTGACCATGCGTATGACTCCCGTTCATCAGGAGGTGATTCGCTTCCTGGTACTGTATAATTTGCATGATGTTCTAGTACTTGGTCTGCCATGGTTACAAACTCATAATCCAGTCCTTGACTGGAAATCAATGTCTGTGTTAAGCTGGGGTTGTCAGGGGGTTCATGATGATGCACCTCCGATTTCTATCGCTTCATCTACTCCTTCTGAGATTCCTGTGTTTTTGTCTGACTATCGGGATGTTTTTGAGGAGCCTAAGCTCAGTTCGCTTCCTCCTCACAGGGATTGCGATTGTGCTATAAATTTAATTCCAGGCAGTAAATTTCCTAAAGGTCGTTTGTTCAATCTGTCAGTGCCAGAGCATACTGCTATGCGGGATTATGTTAAGGAGTCCTTGGAAAAGGGACATGTCCGTCCATCTTTGTCCCCTTTGGGAGCAGGTTTTTTTTTCGTGCCCAAAAAAGATGGTTCCTTGAGGCCTTGTATAGATTATCGTCTTTTGAATAAGATTACCGTAAAATATCAGTATCCTTTGCCATTGTTGACTGATTTGTTTGCTCGCATTAAGGGGGCTAAATGGTTCACTAAGATTGATCTTCGGGGTGCGTATAATCTTATACGAATAAAGCAAGGTGATGAGTGGAAAACCGCATTTAATACGCCTGAGGGCCATTTTGAGTATTTGGTAATGCCTTTTGGACTTTCTAATGCTCCTTCAGTCTTCCAGTCCTTTATGCACGATATTTTCCGTGAATATCTGGATAAATTTATGATTGTGTATTTGGATGATATTTTGGTTTTTTCTGATGACTGGGAGTCTCATGTTCAGCAGGTCAGGAAGGTGTTTCAGGTCCTGCGGGCCAATTTCTTGTTTGTAAAAGGCTCAAAGTGTCTCTTTGGAGTCCAGAAGATTTCTTTCTTGGGGTATATTTTTTCCCCTTCTACTATTGAGATGGATCCCGTCAAGGTTCAGGCTATTTGTGACTGGACGCAGCCTACATCTCTTAAGAGTCTACAGAAGTTCTTGGGCTTTGCTAATTTCTATCGTCGTTTTATAACTAATTTTTCTAGTGTTGTTAAGCCTTTGACGGATTTGACTAAGAAGGGTGCTGATGTTGCTAATTGGTCTCCTGCGGCTGTGGAGGCCTTTCAGGAACTTAAGCGCCGGTTTTCTTCTGCTCCTGTGTTGCGTCAGCCAGATGTTTCGCTCCCTTTTCAGGTTGAGGTTGATGCTTCCGAGATTGGAGCGGGGGCGGTTTTGTCACAGAGAAGCTCCGATGGCTCAGTGATGAAGCCATGCGCGTTTTTTTCTAGAAAGTTTTCGCCGGCTGAGCGGAATTATGATGTTGGTAATCGGGAACTTTTGGCCATGAAGTGGGCATTTGAGGAGTGGCGTCATTGGCTAGAGGGTGCTAGACATCGTGTGGTGGTCTTGACTGATCACAAAAATTTGATTTACCTTGAGTCTGCCAGGCGTCTGAATCCTAGACAGGCTCGTTGGTCACTGTTTTTCTCTCGTTTCAATTTTGTGGTTTCATACCTGCCAGGTTCAAAGAATGTGAAGGCGGATGCTCTTTCTAGGAGTTTTGTGCCTGACTCCCTTGGAAATTCTGAGCCCTCTGGTATCCTTAGGGATGGGGTGATTTTGTCTGCTGTCTCCCCAGACTTGCGACGTGCTTTGCAGGAGTTTCAGGTGGGTAAACCTGATCGTTGTCCGCCTGAGAGACTGTTTGTTCCGGATAATTGGACCAGTAGAGTCATCTCCGAGGTCCATTCTTCTGCGTTGGCAGGTCATCCTGGAATATTTGGTACTAGAGACTTGGTGGCCAGGTCTTTTTGGTGGCCTTCCTTGTCGAGGGATGTGCGTTCTTTTGTGCAGTCTTGTGAGGTTTGTGCTCGGGCTAAGCTTTGCTGTTCTCGGGCCAGTGGATTGTTGTCACCTTTGCCTATCCCGAAGAGGCCTTGGACGCACATTTCCATGGACTTTATTTCGGATCTCCCTGTCTCTCAAAAAATGTCCGTCATCTGGGTTGTGTGTGATCGCTTTTCTAAAATGGTTCATCTGGTACCCTTGCCTAAGTTGCCTTCCTCCTCTGAGTTGGTCCCTCTGTTTTTTCAGAATGTGGTTCGTTTGCATGGGATTCCTGAGAACATCGTTTCTGACAGGGGATCCCAGTTTGTGTCTAGATTTTGGCGGACGTTCTGTGCTAAGATGGGCATTGATTTGTCCTTTTCGTCTGCATTCCATCCTCAGACGAATGGCCAGACTGAACGAACTAATCAGACCTTGGAAACTTATTTGAGGTGTTTTGTTTCTGCTGATCAGGATGACTGGGTTACCTTTTTGCCGCTGGCCGAGTTTGCCCTTAATAATCGGGCTAGTTCTGCTACCTTGGTTTCTCCTTTCTTTTGTAATTCGGGGTTTCATCCTCGTTTTTCCTCTGGTCAGGTGGAACCTTCTGATTGTCCTGGAGTGGACATGGTGGTGGATAGGTTGCATCGGATTTGGAGTCATGTGGTGGACAATTTGAAGTTGTCCCAGGAGAAGGCTCAGCAGTTTGCTAATCGCCGTCGCCGCGTGGGTCCTCGACTTCTTGTTGGTGACTTGGTGTGGTTGTCTTCTCGTTTTGTTCCTATGAAGGTCTCTTCTCCTAAGTTCAAGCCTCGGTTCATCGGTCCCTATAGGATCTTGGAAATTCTTAACCCTGTGTCGTTTCGTTTGGATCTCCCGGCATCGTTTGCTATTCATAATGTGTTCCATCGGTCGTTGTTGCGGAAGTATGAGGTACCTGTTGTTCCTTCGCTTGAGCCTCCTGCTCCAGTGCTGGTGGAGGGAGAATTGGAGTATGTTGTGGAGAAGATCTTGGATTCTCGTGTTTCCAGACGGAAACTCCAATATTTGGTCAAGTGGAAGGGTTATGGTCAGGAGGATAATTCTTGGGTGGTTGCCTCGGATGTTCATGCTGATGATTTGGTTCGCGCTTTTCATAGGGCTCATCCTGGTCGCCCTGGTGGTTCTCGTGAGGGTTCGGTGACCCCTCCTCAAGGGGGGGGTACTGTTGTGAGTTCTGTTTTTGGGCTCCCTCTAGTGGTTACTGATGGTACTGGGTGACTTGTCTTTCCTGGGTTTCTGAGTTCCACCTGTTCCATCAGCATATGGGAGTTTCCTATTTAACCTGGCTTTGCTGGCATTTCCTCGCCGGTTATCAATGTATCCAGTGTGTCTTGTTACCTCTGCTCCCTGCTCCTAGAACCTTCTGGTCAAGCTAAGTTTGGATTTTCCTGTTTTGGTGTTTTGCTTTATTTGGTTTTTAGTCCAGCCTGCAGATATGTGATTCTTGCTGCTGGTTGCTCTAGTGGGCTGAAATTGCTCCTCATGTACCATGAGTTGGCACATGAGTTCAAGTAATTTCAGGATGGTTTTTTGAAGGGTTTTTCGCTGACCGCGCAGTTCACTTTTGTATCCTCTGCTATCTAGCTTTAGCGGGCCTCATTTTGCTGAAACTGTTTTCATACTGCGTATGTGCTTTCCTCTCATTTCACCGTCATTATATGTGGGGGGCTGCTATTTCTGTGGGGGATTTCTCTGGAGGCAAGAGAGGTCTGTGTTTCTTCTAATAGGGGAAGTTAGATCTTCGGCTGGAGCGAGACGTCTAGGATCATCGTAGGCACGTTCCCCGGCTACTTTTATTTGTGTGTTAGGTTCAGGGTCGCGGTCAGCTCAGGTTCCATCGCCCTAGAGCTTGTTTGTATCTGTGCTTGTCCTTTAGTGATCCCCTGCCATTGGGATCATGACATGGATCCTGTTAAGGTCCAAGCTATTCATGACTGGATCCAACCCACATCTGTGAAGGGTCTTCAAAAATTTTTGGGCTTTGCTAATTTCTATCGCCATTTCATTGCCAACTTTTCCAGTGTGGTTAAGCCCCTTACTGATTTGACGAAGAAAGGCGCTGATGTGACGAATTGGTCCTCTGAGGCTGTTGAGGCCTTTCAGGAGCTTAAACGCCGATTTACTTCTGCCCCTGTGTTGCGTCAGCCGGATGTTTCTCTTCCTTTTCAGGTTGAGGTCGACGCTTCTGAGATTGGGGCAGGGGCCGTTTTGTCTCAGAGGGAGTCTGATGGTTCCTTGATGAAACCGTGTGCTTTTTTTTCCAGAAAGTTTTCGCCTGCGGAACGCAATTATGATGTCGGGAATCGGGAGTTGTTGGCTATGAAGTGGACGTTTGAGGAGTGGCGACATTAGCTTGAGGGAGCTAAACACCATGTTGTGGTCCTGACCGATCATAAGAATCTGATTTACCTCGAGTCGGCCAAGCGGCTGAATCCTAGACAGGCTCGATGGTCCCTGTTTTTCTCCCGTTTTGATTTTGTGGTCTCGTATCTTCCGGGATCTAAGAATGTTAAGGCTGATGCCCTGTCTAGGAGTTTTTCGCCTGATTCTCCTGGAGTCCTTGAGTCGGTTGGCATTCTTAAGGAGGGGGTGATTCTTTCTGCTATCTCCCCTGATTTGCGGCGGGTGCTTCAGGAATTTCAGGCTGATAGGCCTGACCGCTGTCCAGTGGGGAAACTGTTTGTTCCTGATAGATGGATAAGTAAGGTAATTTCTGAGGTTCATTGTTCAGTGTTGGCTGGTCATCCTGGGATTTTTGGTACCAGAGATTTGGTTGCTAGGTCCTTTTTGTGGCCTTCCTTGTCGCGCGATGTGCGTGCTTTTGTGCAGTCCTGTGGGACTTGCGCCCGGGCCAAGCTTTGCTGTTCCCGCGCTAGTGGGTTGCTTTTGCCTTTGCCGGTCCCTGAGAGGCCCTGGATGCATATTTCCATGGATTTTATTTCGGATCTTCCTGTTTCCCAGAAGATGTCTGTTATCTGGGTTGTTTGTGACCGGTTCTCTAAAATGGTCCATCTGGTACTTTTGCCTAAGTTGCCTTCCTCCTCAGATCTGGTTCCATTATTTTTGCAGCATGTGGTTCGTTTGCATGACATTCCGGAGAATATTGTGTCTGACAGAGGTTCTAAGTTTGTCGGGCCTTTTGTGCTAGGATGGGCATTGATTTGTCTTTTTCTTCGGCGTTTCATCCTCAGACTAATGGCCAAACTGAGCGAACTAATCAGACCTTGGAGACCTATTTGAGATGCTTTGTGTCTGCTGATCAGGATGATTGGGTGTCTTTCTTGCCGTTGGCCGAGTTTGCCCTTAATAATCGGGCTAGTTCGGCTACTTTGGTTTCACCTTTCTTTTGTAATTTTGGTTTTCATCATCATTTTTCTTCTGGGCAGGTTAAGCCTTCTGATTGTCCTGGTGTTGATTCTGTGGTGGACAGGCTGCAGCAGATTTGGACTCATGTGGTGGACAATTTGACGTTGTCTCAGGAAAGGGCTCAACGTTTTGCTAACCGCCGTCGGTGTGTTGGTCCCCGGCTTCGTGTGGGGGATTTGGTTTGGTTGTCTTCTCGTCATGTTCCTATGAAGGTTTCTTCTCCTAAGTTTAAGCCTCGGTTTATTGGTCCTTATAAAATTTCTGAAATTATTAATCCGGTGTCTTTTCGTTTGGCTCTTCCAGCCTTTTTTGCCATTCATAATGTTTTCCATAGATCTTTGTTGCGGAGATATGTGGTGCCCGTTGTTCCCTCGGTTGACCCTCCTGCCCCGGTGTTGGTTGAGGGAGAGTTGGAATATGAGGTTGAGAAGATTTCGGATTCTCGTTTTTCGAGGCGGAGACTTCAGTATCTTGTCAAGTGGAAGGGTTATGGCCAGGAGGATAATTCTTGGGTTGTTGCCTCCGATGTCCATGCCGCCGATATGGTTTGTGCTTTTCACTTGGCTCATCCTGATCGGCCTGGGGGCTCTGGTGAGGGTTCGGTGACCCCTCCTCAAGGGGGGGGGGTACTGTTGTGAATTCCGCTCTTGGGCTCCCTCCGGTGGTTGTAAGTGGCACTTTTGTGAGTTCTGCTCTTGGGCTCCCTCTTGTGGTTTCTAGTGGTATGGCTGCTCCTTGGAGTTAGCTGTCATCAGCTGCCTCTACTTATCGTTTCTTCTGCTCGGCTATTTAGGCCTGGCTCTTTCTTCAGCCAGTGCCACTTGTCAATGGTTCCTGGTTGGATTCACATCTCTTTGGATTTCCCTGTTATCCTGACCAGTTCAGCAAAGCAAAGTTTTTGCTTGCTCTTTTCTGTCCATAGATTGTGGACTTATCCATTCTGTGCTTTCTATGTTTGTCCAGCTTATCAGTATGAATTAATTCTGTCTTGCTGGAAGCTCTGGGAAGCAGATTTACCCTCCACACCTTTAGTCAGGTGTGGAGATTTTTTGTAAACTCTGCGTGGATTTTTGTAGTGCTTTATACTGACCGCACAGTATTCCATCCTGTCCTATCTATTTAGCTAGACTGGCCTCCTGTGCTCATCCTGGTTTCATTCTGTGTATGTCTTTTCCCTCTCCACTCACAGTCATTATTTGTGGGGGGCTAATCTATCCTTTGGGGATTTTCTCTGAGGCAAGATTCCTTTCCTGCTTCTATCTTTAGGGGTAGTTAGCTCTTTAGGCTGTGACAAGATGCTTAGGGAGAGTTAGGAGCATTCCACGGCTACTTTAGTGTTGTGTTGAGCTTAGGGACTGCGGTCAGTACAGTTACCACTTCCTTCAGAGCTCGTTCCATGTTGCTCCTAGACCACCGTATCATAACAGCCTGAATCCACAAATGCCATGACAGAAAAGGATGACAATGAGCAAATCAGGGTCACAGATAAAAGAAATTTAGGCTGTACAGTACTGATGGTAACAGACCTAGCGACCCTCCTAGTACGCTTAGGGCAATCAGAAATAACATGAGCAGAATCACCACAGTAAAAACATAGCCTATTCTAACGTTTGAATTCCTGCCGTTCTGTTCTAGTCAAAATCCTATCACATTGCATAGGCTCAGGACTTTGCCCACAGGACACTGCCATATGGTGCACAGCTTTGCGCTCGCGCAGACGCCGATCAATCTGAATGGCTAGAGACATAGATTCGCTCAAACCAGCAGGCGTAGGGAAGCCCACCATAACATCTTTAAGGGCTTCAGAAAGACCTTTTCTGAAAATAGCAGCCAGAGCATCCTCATTCCATTTAGTGAGCACAGACCATTTCCTAAATTTCTGGCAGTATAATTCTGCCGCTTCCTGACCTTGACACAGGGCCAACAGGGTTTTTTCTGCATGATCCACAGAATTAGGTTCGTCATACAATAATCCGAGCGCTTGAAAAAATGCGTCTACATTCAGCAATGCCGGATCCCCTGATTCAAGGGAGAATGCCCAGTCCTGAGGGTCACCATGCAGCAAGGATATGATGATTTTAACTTGCTGAATGGGATCACCAGAAGAACGGGGTTTCAAAGCAAAAAACAATTTGCAGCTATTTTTAAAGTTCAAAAACTTGGATCTGTCCCCATAAAACAAATCAGGAGTAGGAATTTTAGGCAACAAAGCCGGAGTCTCGACAACATAATCTTGGATACTCTGTACTCTTGCAGCAAGTTGATCCACACGAGAAAATAAACCCTGAACATCCATGCCAGAGCATAAATCCTGAACCACCCAGAGATCAAGAGGAAAAAAAAGACAAAACAGAGCACAGAAAAAAAAATGGCTCAGAATTTATTTCTCCTTCTTTTGAGATGCATTTAATTCATTTTTGGCCACTTGTACTGTTATGAACTGGTGGTTTAGGAGCAACATGGGACGAGCTCTGAAGGAGGTGGTACCTGTACTGACCGCAGTCCCTACGCTCAACACAACACTAGAAGTAGCCGTGGGATGCTCCTGTCACTCCCTAGGCACCTCGTCACAGCCTGAGAACTAACTACCCCTAAAGATAGAAACAGGAAAACTATCTTGCCTCAGAGAAAATCCCCAAAGGATAGATAGCACCCCACAAGTAATGACTGTGAGTGGAGAGGGAAAAGACATACACAGAATGAAACCAGGATGTAGCACAGGAGGCCAGTCTAGTTAGATAGATAAGACAGGATAGATTACTGTGCGGTCAGTATTAAAAACTACAAAAATCCACACGGAGTTTACAAAAATCTCCACACCTGACTAAAGGTGTGGAGGGTAAATCTGCTTCCCAGAGCTTCCAGCTTAACAGAATTAATCAACACTAACAAGCTGGACAAAACATAGAATGCACGGAACGAATAAGTCCACAACATGTGGACAGAAAAGAGAAAAGCAAGGACTTAACTTTGCAGGACTGGTCAGGATATCAGGGAAATCCAAGAGAGATGTGAATCCAACCAGGAACCATTGACAAGTGGCACTGGCTGAAGGGAAAATCCAGGCATAAATAGCTGAGCAGAAAGACAATCAGTGGAAGCAGCTGCAGACTGCTAAATCCAAGGAGCAGCCATACCACTTAAAACCACCGGAGGGAGCCCAAGAGCAGAACTCACAAAAGTGCCACTTACAACCACCGGAGGGAGCCCAAGAGCGGAATTCACAACAGGTGGCATACTTAGGTACAGGGGTGGGCTCCTCTGCTGACTTTCAGACATTGTTATTTGGCGCAAAGTATTTACTGGTGTAAATGTAGGACAGGGCCACTGAATATTTTAAGTAGCATCATACATATCAACAAATTGGTATTGTCAGTGCCAGGCATTGAAGGATTTCACCGCATAGACTAAACAGCGGTGGAGCAGTGACAGATAATTTTGCAAGTGGTAGAGCACAGTTTGAGCTGGGGGATGGGGGCCACTCTCACGTGCCCGGTGGTACTGGCCCAAGGCCCCTCATGTTACAACGGTGTGTCTGACGTTGGGTGCGCACCACCACCACCAGAGACACTTCATTGTACTATGAGGGACCCGGTGCCAGTGCCGTCGACCAAAAGTGGGCACACCCACCTCTTCAGAAAAAAAAGGCACTCTCACGGGTGCTTTCGCCAAGTAGCAAGACCACGGCCCCGTGGGGGGAGTCAGCCCATTTAGGGAGGTGTAAACGTGTCGTATGTGGGACATACAGCAGCTGTAAATGGAGAAATTGGAACATTCAGTAAGACCAGTCCAAAAGCAAGACCTTTTTAAAGGAAAGCTAGGTGTAAACCGGGAAAGGTGGGGCAAAATAATTAGAAATCCATGAGTGGTTCATTTTAATGAAGGTTAGATCATCAACATTTTGGGTAGCCAGACGAGTCCTTTTTTCGGTCAGTATTGAACCAGCAGCACTGAATACTCTTTCTGATAGCACACTAGCTGCTGGGCAAGCGAGCTCCTGCAATGCATATTCTAAAAATTCAGGCCAGGTGTCTATTTTGGATGCCCAGTAATCAAATGGGAATGACGGGTGAGGGAGAACATCGATAGGGGAGGAAAAATAGTTAGTAACCATACTGGACAAATGTTGTCTCCTGTTACTTTGAATAGATGCTGCAGTACCTGTCCTGTCTGCGGTCATTGCGAAATCACTCCACAACCTGGTCAGAAAACCCCTCTGTCCAACGCCACTTCTGATTTGTGCACCTCTAAGGCTGGTTTCAAACGCATGCTTTTTTTCCTATATTTAACATTAAAAACGCATGCTTTTTTTGTATGCGTTTTGCCGCGTTTGACGACGCATGCGTCGTTTCTATGCTTGCGTTTTGTTGCAGAAATGCAACATGTAGTAATTTCTAGAGGTGTTTTTTTGCCGCAAAAAAACGCATGCGTTTTTTTGCAGCAAAAAAGCGTATTGCTGTCTATGTAAACGCATGCGTTTGTAAGCACATACCTTTGGTTGTGTTTTTAGATGCATGCGTTTCCATAGAAAAAAACAAGTCTACACACTGATAAGCCACCCCCCACCATCAAGGTGATAAAGGGATCCTAACCCTAACCCTAACCCTAACCCTAGGGATCCAAACCCTAACCCTAACCCTAGGGATCCAAACCCTAACCCTATCCCCCCACCATCAAGGTGATAAAGGGATCCTAACCCTAACCCTAACCCTAGGGATCCAAACCCTAACCCTAACTCTAGGGATCCAAACCCTAACCCTAGCTATTTCTATTTATAGTGGGTTTTCTAGTTGATTTTGATGATTGGCAGCTGTCACACACTTCTCATCATGCGTTTCAAAAATGCAAACGCAGGAAAAAACGCATGTAAACGCGTCAAAACGCCGCTTTTTTTACCGCATTCGAAAACGCATGCGTCTAAAAAACGCAGCATTTGCACGCGTTTACATGCGTTTTTTTCACCACCTGCGTTTGCGTTTTAAACGCTGTGTTTTTAAACGCAAATGTGAAACTAGCCTAACACCTCTGCCCTGTTGCCCCCTGCAGCTCATGTGAGAACCATCACCGGCGCTCTGTGCTGGGAATGCCTGAATCAAACGGTCAACAAGAGTTGCTTGTTTGGTTGCCAATATTTGTTCAAGGTTCTCATGTGGCATGATGTTTTGCAGTTTCCCCTTATAGCGTGGATCTAGGAGGCAGGCCAACCAGTAATCGTCATCGGTCATCATTTTTATAATGCGGGGGTCCCTTTTTAGGATACGCAAGGCATAATCCGCCATGTGGGCCAATGTTCCAGTTGTCAATTCACTGCTTGTGCTGGGTTGAGGAGCACTTTCGGGCAAATCAACGTCACTTGCCTCCCTCAAAAACCCTGAACCTGGCCTTGCAATGCCACCAGTTTCTGTTGCCCCCTGAGAAGCTTCTTCATCCAAAAAATACTCATCCCCATCATCCTCCTCGTCCTCCTCCTCTTCACCCACCACCTCATCCAGTAGACTTCCCTGACCAGACAATGGCTGACTGTCATCATGGCTTCCCTCGTCCTCGGCTGCAGACGCCTGCTCCTTTATGTGCATCAAACTTTGCATCAGCAGACGCATCAGGGGGAATCTCGTGCTTATTATGGCATCGTCTGTACTAACCAGCCGTGTGCATTCCTCAGTACACTGAAGGACTTTACAGAGGTCTTGTAGCTTCGACCACTGCACACCTGACAACTCCATGTCTGCCATCCAACTGCCTGCCCGTGTATGTGTATCCTCCCACAAATACATAACAGCACGCCTCTGTTCGCACAGTCTCTAAAGCATGAGCAGTGTGGAGTTCCACCTTGTTGCAACGTCGATGATTAGTCGATGCTGGGGAAGGTTCAAAGATCGCTGATGGTTCTGCATATGGCTGGAGTGTACGGGCGAATGGCGGATGTGCGAGCAAAGTCTGCGCACCTTCAGGAGCAGGTCGGGTAACCCTGGATAACTTTTCAGGAAGCACTGCACCACCAGGTTTAAGGTGTGAGCTAGGCAAGGAATGTGTTTCAGTTGTGAAAGGGCTATGGCAGCCCTAAAATTCCTTCCGTTATCGCTCACTACCTTGCCTGCCTCAAGATGTACACTGCCCAGCCATGACTGAGTTTCTTGCTGCAAGAACTCGGACAGAACTTCCACGGTGTGTCTGTTGTCGCCCAAACACTTAATTGCCAATACAGCCTGCTGACGCTTACCACTAGCTGTTCCATAATGGGACACCTCGTGTACAACAGTGGCAGCTGCGGATGGAGTGGTCTACGGTCTGTGGATGAGCTGTCGCTTCTGCTGGAGGACAAGGAGGAGGAGGAGGGGGGCCAACGCCTACATCCAACTGTTTCCTAGACCGTGGGCTAGGCAGAACTGTCCCAATATTGCTGTCCCCTGTGGACCTGGCATCCACCACATTAACCCAGTGTGCAGTGATGGACACGTAACGCCCCTGGCCATGCCTACTGGTCCATGCATCTGTTGTCAGGTGCACCTTTGTACTCACAGATTGCCTGAATGCATGGACAATGCGGTCTTTTATGTGCTGGTGGAGGACTGGGATGGCTTTTCTCGAAAAGAAGTGTCGACTGGGTAGCTCGTAGCGTGGTACAGCGTAGTCCATCAGGGCTTTGAAAGCTTCGCTTTCAACTAACCGGTAGGGCATCATCTCTAACGAGATTAGTCTAGCAATGTGGGCGTTCAAACCCTGTGTATGCGGATGAGAGGATGAGTACTTCCTTTTCCTAACAAGAGTCTCTTGTAGGGTGAGCTGGCCTGGAGAGCTGCATATGGTGGTACTAGCGGGGGTGCCAGTGGACATGGCAGACTGAGAGAGGGTTGGTGATGGTATTCTTGCTGTTTGCCTACATACAGTGTTTCCTACCAAGAACCTGGTGATTCCCAAACTGCTTTGGCCTTGCGATGAAACCTCCACATTTGCTGCAGGTGGTGTGGTAAATGTTGGGCTTACAGTGAGGGAAGGAATGTAGCGTTGCTGACTAGCTTCATTGTGAGAGGGTGCAACAACGTTAAGGGACGTTTTGTAGTTAGTCCAGGCTTGCAAGTGCATGGTGTTTAACCCCTTCCCGACCCATGACGCCACGTAGGCGTCATGAAAGTCGGTGCCTATGCGGCGTCATGGAAAGATCGCGTCCCTGCAGGCCGGGTGAAAGGGTTAACTCCCATTTCACCCGATCTGCAGGGACAGGGGGAGTGGTAGTTTAGCCCAGGGGGGGTGGCTTCACCCCCTCGTGGCTACGATCGCTCTGATTGGCTGTTGAAAGTGAAACTGCCAATCAGAGCGATTTGTAATATTTCACCTATTATAACGGGTGAAATATTACAATCCAGCCATGGCCGATGCTGAAATATCATCGGCCATGGCTGGAAATACTAGTGTGCCCCCACCCCACCCCTCCGATCTGGCCGGTACACTGCTCCGGCTCCCCTCCGTCCAGTGCTCCGCTCCCCCCCGTGCTCTTGTCCGCTCCCCCCGTGCTCCAATCACCCCCCCGTGCTCCAATCACCCCCCCTGCACTCCGATCCACCCCCCCGGTGCTCCGTTCCACCCCCCCGTGCTCCGTTCCACCCCCCCGTGCTCCATTCCAGCCCCCCCGTGCTCCGTTCCACGCCCCCGTGCTCCGTTCCACCCCTCCCGCACTCCGATTCCCCCCCCGTGCTCCGATCCCCTCCCCGTGGTCCCCCCCCACCCCATCATACTTACCGATCCAGCCGGGGTCCCGTCCGTCTTCTCCCTGGGCGCCGCCATCTTCCAAAATGGCGGGCGCATGCGCAGTGCGCCCGCCGAATCTGCCGGCCGGCAGATTCGTTCCAAAGTGCATTTTGATCACTGAGATATAATCTATCTCAGTGATCAAAATAAAAAAAATAATAAATGACCCCCCCCTTTGTCACCCCCATAGGTAGGGACAATAAAAAAATAAAGAAATTTTTTTTTTCCACTAATGTTAGAATAGGGTTAGGGGTAGGGTTAGGGTTAGGGCTAGGGGTAGGGCTAGGGTTAGGGGTAGGGTTAGGGGTAGGGTTAGGGGTAGGGTTAGGGTTAGGGTTAGGGTTAGGGCTAGGCGTAGGGTTAGGGCTAGGGTTAGGGTTTCGGTATGTGCACACGTATTCTGGTCCTCTGCGGATTTTTCCGCTGCGGATTTGATAAATCCGCAGTGCTAAACCGCTGTGGATTTATGGCGGATTTACCGCGGTTTTTCTGCGCATTTCACTGCGGTTTTACAACTGCGATTTTCTATTGGAGCAGTTGTAAAACCGCTGCGGAATCCGCACAAAGAAGTGACATGATGCGGAATGTAAACCGCTGCGTTTCCGTGCAGTTTTTCCGCAGCATGGGCACAGCGATTTTTGTTTCCCGTAGGTTTACATTGAACTGTAAACTCATGGGAAACTGCTGCGGATCCGCAGCGTTTTCCGCAGCGTGTGCACATACCTTTAGAATTAGGCTATGTGCACACGGTGCGGATTTGGCTGCGGATCCGCAGCAGTGTTCAATCAGGTTTACAGTACCATGTAAACATATGAAAAACCAAATCCGCTGTGCCCATGGTGCGGAAAATACCACGCGGAAACGCTGCGTTGTATTTTCCGCAGCATGTCAATTCTTTGTGCGGATTCCGCAGCGTTTTACACCTGTTCCTCAATAGGAATCCGCAGGTGAAATCCGCACAAAAAACACTGGAAATCCGCGGAAAATCCGCAGGTAAAACGCAGTGCCTTTTACCCGCGGATTTTTCAAAAATGGTGCGAAAATATCTCACACGAATCCGCAACGTGGGCACATAGCCTTAGGGTTAGGGTTGGAATTAGGGTTGTGGTTATGGTTAGGGGTGTGTTGGGGTTAGGGTTGTGGTTAGGGGTGTGTTGCGGTTAGGGTTGTGTTTAGGGTTATGGCTACAGTTGGGATTAGGGTTAGGGGTGTGTTGGGGTTAGTGTTGGAGGTAGAATTGAGGGGTTACCACTGTTTAGGCACATCAGGGGTCTCCAAACGCAACATGGCGCCACCATTGATTCCAGCCAATCTCGTATTCAAAAAGTCAAATGGTGCTCCCTCACTTCCGAGCCCTGACGTGTGCCCAAACAGTGGTTTACCCCCACATATGGGGTACCAGCATACTCAGGACAAACTGCGCAACAATTACTGGGGTCCAATTTCTCCTGTTACCCTTGTGAATCAAAAAAAATGCTTGCTAAAACATAATTTTTGAGGAAAGAAAAATGATTTTTTATTTTCACGGCTCTGCGTTGTAAACGTCTGTGAAGCACTTGGGGGTTCAAAGTGCTCACCACATATCTAGATAAGTTCCTTGGGGGGTCTAATTTCTAAAATGGGGTCACTTGTGGGGGTTTCTACTGTTTAGGCACACCAGGGGCTCTGCAAACGCAACGTGACACCCGCAGACCATTCCATCAAAGTCTGCATTTCAAAAGTCACTACTTCCCTTCTGAGCCCCGACGTGTGCCCAAACAGTGGTTTACCCCCACTCATGGGGTATCAGCGTACTCAGGAGAAACTGGACAACAACTTTTGGGGTCCAATTTCTCCTGTAACCCTTGGGAAAATAAAAAATTCTGGGCTAAATAATTATTTTTGAGGAAAGAAAACGTATTTATTATTTTCACGGCTCTGCATTATAAACTTCTATGAAGCACTTGGGGGTTCAAAGTGCTCACCACACATCTAGATAAGTTCCTTTCGGGGTCTAGTTTCCAAAATGGGGTCACTTGTGGGGGGTTTCTACTGTTTAGGCACATCAGGGGCTCTGCAAACGCAACGTGACGCCCGCAGAGCATTCCATCAAAGTCTGCATTTCAAAACGTCACTACTTCAATTCCAAGCCCCGGCATGTGCCCAAACAGTAGTTTACCCCCACATATGGGGTATCACCGTACTCAGGAGAAACTGGACAACAAATATTGGGGTCAAATTTCTCCTGTTACCCTTGGGAAAATTAAAAAATTCTGGGCTAAATAATTATTTTTGAGGAAAGAAAACGTATTTATTATTTTCACGGCTCTGCATTATAAACTTCTATGAAGCGCTTGGGGGTTCAAAGTGCTCACCACACATCTAGATAAGTTCCTTTCGGGGTCTAGTTTCCAAAATGCGGTCACTTGTGGGGGGTTTCTACTGTTAAGCCACATCAGGGGCTCTGCAAACGCAACATGACGCCCACAGAGCATTCCATCAAAGTCTGCATTTCAAAACGTCACTACTTCACTTCCGAGCCTCGGCATGTGCCCAAACAGTGGTTTACCCCCACATATGGGGTATCAGCGTACTCAGAAGAAACTGGACAACAACTTTTGGGGTCCAATTTCTTCTGTAACCCTTGGGAAAATAAAAAATTCTGGGCTAAATAATTATTTTTGAGGAAAGAAAACGTATTTATTATTTTCACGGCTCTGCATTATAAACTTCTATGAAGCACTTGGGGGTTCAAAGTGCTCACCACACATCTAGATAAGTTCCTTTGGGGGTCTAGTTTCCAAAATGGGGTCACTTGTGGGGGGTTTCTACTGTTAAGCCACATCAGGGGCTCTGCAAACGCAACGTGACGCCCACAGAGCATTCCATCAAAGTCTGCATTTCAAAACGTCACTACTTCACTTCCGAGGCCCGGCATGTGCCCAAACAGTGATTTACCCCCACATATGGGGTATCATCGTACTCAGGAGAAACTGGACAACAACTTTTGGGGTCAAATTTCTCCTGTTACCCTTGGGAAAATAAAAAATTGCAGGCTAAAAGATCATTTTTGAGAAAATAATTTTTTTTTTTTTTCATGGCTCTGCGTTATAAACTTCTGTGAAGCACTTGGGGGTTCAAAGTCCTCACCACACATCTAGATTAGTTCCTTTGGGGGTCTAGTTTCCAAAATGGTGTCATTTCTGGGGGATCTCCAATATTTAGGCACACAGGGGCTCTCCAAACGTGACATGGTGTCCGCTAATGATTGGAGCTAATTTTCCATTTAAAAAGCCAAATGGCGTGCCATCCCTTCCGAGCCCTGCCGTGCGCCCAAACAGTGGTTTACCCCCACATATTGGGTATCTGCGTACTCAGGACAAACAGGACAACAATATTTGGGGTCCAATTTCTCCTATTATCCTTGGCAAAATAGGAAATTCCAGGCTAAAAAATCATTTTTGAGGAAAGAAAAATTATTTTTTATTTTCATGGCTCTGCGTTATAAACTTCTGTGAAGCACCTGGGGGTTTAAAGTGCTCAATATGCATCTAGATAAGTTCCTTGGGGGGTCTAGTTTCCAAAATGGGGTCACTTGTGGGGGAGCTCCAATGTTTAGGCACACAGGGGCTCTCCAAACGCGACATGGTGTCCGCTAACAATTGGAGCTAATTTTCCATTCAAAAAGTCAAATGGCGCGCCTTCCCTTCCGAGCCCTGCCGAGTGCCCAAACAGTGGTTTACCCCCACATATGAGGTATCGACGTACTCGGGAGAAATTGCTCAACAAATTTTATGATCCATTTTACCCTACTGCCCATGTGAAAATGAAAAAATTGAGGCGAAAAGAATTTTTTTGTGAAAAAAAAGTACTTTTTCATTTTTACAGATCAATTTGTGAAGCACCTGAGGGTTTAAAGTGCTCACTAGGCATCTAAATAAGTTCCTTGGGGGGTCTAGTTTCCAAAATGGGGTCACTTGTGGGGGAGCGCCAATGTTTAGGCACACAGGAGCTCTCCAAACGCGACATGGTGTCCGCTAACGATGGAAATAATTTTTCATTCAAAAAGTCAAATGGCGCTCCTTCCCTTCCGAGCCTTACCATGTGCCCAAACAGTGGTTTACCCCCACATGTGAGGTATTGGTGTACTCAGGAGAAATTGCCCAACACATTTTAGGATCCATTTTATCCTGTTGCCCATGTGAAAATGAAAAAATTGAGGCTAAAAGAATTTTTTTGTGAAAAAAAAGTACTTTTTCATTTTTACGGATTAATTTGTGAAGCACCTGGGGGTTCAAAGTGCTCACTATGCATCTAGATAAGTTCCTTGGGGCGTCTAGTTTCCAAAATGGGGTCACTTGTGGGGGAGCTCCAATTTTTAGGCACACGGGGGCTCTCCAAACGTGACATGGTGTCCGCTAAAGAGTGGAGCCAATTTTTGATTCAAAAAGTCAAATGGCGCTCCTTCCCTTCCAAGCCCTGCCGTGCGCCCAAACAGTGGTTTACCCCCACATATGAGGTATCAGCGTACTCAGGACAAATTGGACAACAAATTTCGTGGTTCAGTTTCTCCTTTTACCATTGGGAAAATAAAAAAATTGTTGCTAAAAGATAATTTTTGTGACTAAAAAGTTAAATGTTCATTTTTTCCTTCCATGTTGCTTCTGCTGCTGTGAAGCACCTGAAGGGTTAATAAACTTCTTGAATGTGGTTTTGAGTACCTTGAGGGGTGCAGTTTTTAGAATGGTGTCACTTTTGGGTATTTTCAGCCATATAGACCCCTCAAACTGACTTCAAATGTGAGGTGGTCCCTAAAAAAAATGGTTTTGTAAATTTCGTTGTAAAAATGACAAATCGCTGGTCAAATTTTAACCCTTATAACTTCCTAACAAAAAAAAATTTTGTTTCCAAAATTGTGCTGATGTAAAGTAAACATGTGGGAAATGTTATTTATTAACTATTTTGTGTCACATATCTCTCTGGTTTAACAGAATAAAAATTCAAAATGTGAAAATTGCGAAATTTTCAAAATTTTTGCCAAATTTCCGTTTTTATCACAAATAAACGCAGAATTTATTGACCTAAATTTACCACTAACATGAAGCCCAATATGTCACGAAAAAACAATCTCAGAACCGCTAGGATCCGTTGAAGCGTTCCTGAGTTATTACCTCATAAAGGGACACTGGTCAGAATTGCAAAAAACGGCAAGGTCTTTAAGGTCAAAATAGGCTGGGTCATGAAGGGGTTAAATGTCTGCGCATGCAACTTGTATTTAGACTTTTAACATTCTGACCTCTGCTGTTTCTAACCCAGGAACGGTATGTGTAAAGAGCTCCATGGAGTAACCCGTTGTGTCGCCTGACGCATCCTTCTCTGTTGTTCTGGGTGAAGAACGCAAGGAAGCGACTTGTCCCTGACCGGGAACATCCACTGACGACACGCTGCTTTTACATTTTGCAGTTTCTGAAGAGGAGGCAAAAGAGCTAGAGGCAGAGTCAGCAAGAAAAGCCAAAACTTGTTCCTGCTGCTCCGGCTTTAAAAGCGGTTTTCCTACTCCCAGAAAAGGGAGGCCTTGTGTTGCCAGACGATGACGGTGGCTGAACAACTTGAGACTTAGGTGCTATATTGCTTTTCCCACGACCACCTGATGCTCCACCACCAGTACCATCATTACCAGCTGGCAATGACCGCCCACGGCCACGAACTCTTCCACCAGACTTCCTCATTCTTGGATATATGTAACCAAACTTACAAACGTTATTTGGTATTGTAAAACCTGTTACAAGGTGGACGCAAAATTGTTGTGAATTTAAATCTCCCTTTATAGGTGTGTGAGAGTGCAGGGAAAATCAGGCCCACTGTATTACAGTACACAGTTTCAGTGGCAGACAGTGGCTGACAGATATGCCACTAACAGGACTGACGCAGATGCACAGATTTGCCAATATTAATCTCCCCTTCTTTTTTGGGGGGGATGGGAGACTAGTGAATCAATCTGGCCCTCAGTTTTACAGTAGTGTTTCAGTGGCTGACAGATATGCCACTAACAGGACTGACGCAGATGCACAGATTTGCCAATATTAATCTCCCCTTCTTTTTTTGGGGGGATGGGAGACTAGTGAATCAATCTGGCCCACAGTTTTACAGTAGTGTTTCAGTGGCAGACAGTGGCTGACAGATATGCCACTAACAGGACTGACGCAGATGCACAGATTTGCCAATATTAATCTCCCCTTCTTTTTTGGGGGGGATGGGAGACTAGTGAATCAATCTGGCCCACAGTTTTACAGTAGTTTTTCAGTGGCAGACAGTGGCTGACAGATATGCCACTAACAGGACTGACGAAATATAATATGCAATTTGCCTCTTCTGAGAAAAAGAGGACTTAAACTCTATAGCGCCACCTGTTGGAAGTAGCGATCCTACAAGTCACAATCAACCCTTTAACGAGTCGTGCAATATGACTTAGGATAAAAGCCAAATCAATATCTCAATTTGCAGACACGGTGTTTCGGGCTGTTGGTCCTCGTCAGTGCTAAGCATGAGAACTGATTTGGCTAGGTGAGAGGCTCTGGACTGGGCTCCAAGGGGTATCGTTTCTCCATATGGAGAGTGACATACCATCTCTGGCTTGTTAAGGTAAGGAGGCTTATTCGCCATGCAATGCTCCTCTGGGAAATATAATATGCAAATTGCCTCTTCTGAGAAAAAGAGGACTTAAACTCTATAGCGCCACCTGTTGGAAGTAGCGATCCTACAAGTCACAATGTAGGCAGATACACAGGTCTGTGTGAAAACTGTGAAAGTAGGTAAGAGACTAAAATGAATAAATCTATCATGCTGTTTCCTATATTTTGCTGTTTTCAGCTGTAACCAGGCTTTGGAGGCTTTTGGAGAAGTTGCAATTTTCGCTCAAAGAAGGACATGAGACAACAAGATTAACACTGATCCATAAAACCAGCCTAATACAAAAATCTCCCAGCATAAAGGAGCAAATAGGAAAAGTACCCATTATTACTCAATATCATACAAATAATGGGGCCTTTAACAAAATCATTAATAAGTATTGATACAGGAAAGATATATATCTTTGTACCGTGTTAGCCAGTAGATAGAATAATAAGTATTGATACATTCTGAAAGAAGACAGTATGCCCAAAATTCATATACAAACGAGCACCAACTCTAGGCCTGAAGATAGCTCCTACGAACAAAGGCATTCATTCGCCCGTATTCAAAACCACTAATAAACAGCAAACTGTAGGTGGCTTTTTTCCATGCGGCTTCTGCACTTGTTGCAGACAAATTTCAAGAAAAAACCCTAGTAGAACTCACTTTCAAAATACAGAATGTACAAAAACATACCCCATTACGGATAAAATTACATGTTCCACTATGGATGCAATTTACATTATTAAATGCCCATGTGAGAAAATATATATAGGGCGATCTAAAAGGAAATTATCACAAAGGATAAGCGAGCACCTTAAAAATATTAAAAAGAGCTTTGAAGGGCACCCATTGTCAAAACACTTTAAGGACCAACATAACCATTCACATAAGGGCCTGGAATTTTTTGGCATCCAAATTATCCCTACACTTTGGAGAGGGGGGTGACTATATCAGCCGCATGTCTAGAGCAGAGTCTAAATGGATTTTTCTTTTGGTCAGCTTGGCACCAAAAGACCAAAAGGCCTCAACTTTGAAATTGAGCTCTATGCCTTTTAAACGCTTTTTTGCAAGAAATCTCCTCTCCCTTTTTCTTCCTGTACTCATCCCTATTGTCTCTATATTAATAATTACATTTTAGCTTACATATTTGCCTTTTTTAAACACAAAATAAAAAAATGAAAAAACACACAATATAACACCTAATTTTAGCATAATGCATTCACATGTTGTTTTAATTTCTAATACCTAAATTTTTCATTAATATCTAATGATGATGTCAATAAACATATATATCTTTTAACCTAAACAAATAACTATAAATTCTCATTTAATTCAATTATTTATTTTTTTACATTTTTACATATTCAGGGATTATATCTAAATACATATTTACACATGTAGGATCAATTTTATTGATAGATATGCCATGTATTTGTAACGTTCTAGCAGGAACGTGGGATGCAGTGACTGGTAGGAGGCAGAGAATGGGTTAACAGGTATAACAGTTTTAATGTAACTGGGGAATACTCCACGCAGGAAGGAAAAAGGGTTAAACGGGATAAAACGGTTCAATGGCAAATGATATGGTGAGGTGAAAAATAGTAACTAGTAATGCAATTTGAATGAGAGTCAGCGATTCCTAAGTCGATGAAATGGTTAGCGCCGACAACAGGGGGCACGGTATCTCTGGCACTAAATCTAATTTTTTTGGATTATAACTAATATTTCAGTTTTTGTTTCCAATTTGTTTCAATTCATGTACAGCACCTAAAAGGTTGCCAAACTTCCGAAATATGGTTTTGAATACCATAAATTGTGAAGTTTTTAAAATGGAGTCACTCTTGGATATTATTTTAGATATAAAATATCCCTGATAATTTACAAAACTTATTTTTGGTTGGAAAAAATTAACATTTCTGCTACACTTGAACCCTTCTACGTTTCTAACAAAAAAAGTTTTAAAAATGATGTGAATGTAGACATGAAAAGTATTACTTATGAACTATTTTAGTGAAATGACTATTTGCTTTAAGGGTGTACAATCTCAAAGTTCAAAAATGTAGAATTTTTCAAAATGTTCACATTTCCATTTTTTTTCATAAAAAAAACAAATCATATTTACCGAAATTTACCATGACTATGAAGTACAACATGGCACAAAAAAACAAACAATGTCAGAATTACTGGGATTTGTTGAAGCATTTCAGAATTATTACCACATAAAGTGACACTGGTTAGAATTTAAATTTTGGCATGGTCAGAGTCCTGAGTAACCCTGCTGCTACATTATAGTGAATAGATCCATAGGGGGTTTCATCTGAATCATGTCACTTGGAGATTTAAAAGGAAACCCCAATGTAAGTGCTCAGAGATAAATGCCGGACAAATGCGATCCAAAATGTTATGTAATGTTATGTAAAATATTCCCATTAAAAGCTTTAACTCAATACACAAAAAAAGCAAGACCCCACTCAGATCTGTCGTATGTTAACGGAAATATAGGGCCCTTCCACGTTATGGTAGAACAAAAGCTCTGGAAAAGTGAAATGGCTCCTCACCAGCCAAAAGAAATTCAGCAAATTCTGTGCTCCCAAATCCAAAAGTCCTCCTTTCTTTTGAGCTCCTGTGTGCCTAAACCACATTTAGCACCAACATGTTTGGCATTTCTGTAGTGATGAGAACCCGCCTAATTAATGGGTGCATGATCTGAGCACAATGTACGGGCACTGCAACAACAGTTTGCAGTTATCACTCAGCAACATCTACTGCTACTTGTTTCTGGAAAACATCCATGGAGTCAAAATAGTCACAACACCTGTAGATAAATTCCCAAAGGTGTATAATTTCCAAAATAGGGTCACTTGAGTGGGGGATTCTGCTCTTCTAGCACTTAAGGGCTCTGTATATGGAGTCCGCAAACTATTATAGAAAATTCTGCGCTCCAGGATGCCTCCTGTATAACAGTACTGCTTAGCTATATGGGGAGACTCGGGAGGGACGGAGCACTATTTGCCAATAGCACTCCATCTCTCCCAAGTCTCGCTGTGTTGCTAAGCTGTACTGTACAGCCACATGTGGGGTATTTCTACATTCAGTAGAAATTGTGGGACACATTTCGGTGCCATTTTTCCCAATTTCCCCATATAAAAATGTAAAATCTGGGGCTAAAACTAAATTTTGGTAGTAAAAATGTAAAAATTTTTTTCTTCATTGCCCAATGGTATAAAATTCTGTGACCCACCTGTGGTGTCAATATGTTCACTGCACCTGTAGATGAATTCAGTGAGACATGCAGTTTGTGAAATTGAGTGTCTTATGGGAGTTCTGCTATTCTGGCACCTCAAGGGCTCTACCAATGTGACATGGCATCCTCAAACCACTCCAGCAAAATCTGAATTCCAATATGTCACTTCTTCCCTTCTGAACTAGACACTGTGCCTCAAAAGTAGTTTTCGACCACATCTGGGATATCGGCGTAATCAGGAGAAATTGCACAACAAATATTAGGGTCCATTTTCTCCTGCTATCCTTGTGAAAATAAAACATTTGGGGCTAAAATAGCAAATAAATAAAAAAAAGTCTAGAAATGGAACACCTAATAATAATAATAATAATAATTTTTATTTATATAGCGCCAACATATTCCGCAGCGCTTTACAAATTATAGAGGGGACTTGTACATACAATAGACATTACAGCATAACAGAAATACAGTTCAAAACAGATACCAGGAGGAGTGAGGGCCCTGCTCGTAAGCTTACAAACTATGAGGAAAAGGGGAGACACGAGAGGTGGATGGTAACAATTGCTATAACACCTGTTATAATTCATAGAATTAACATGTTCTGCTTCTATATACTCTTTCCTTCATGATATATTTAAAATAATATCAATTAAAACTTTTATAAAAAATATATATAAAATGTTATAAAACTCATGATAATAGGAGGCGTAGTTTGCAGGGTACAGGAGCAGATGTGTTCTTGCAGAGCTCCTGGGAATCACCTATATGAAGCTACTATTGACATGTGTAAAGTGGAATTTATGGACTAAGAGTCTTGGAAAATCATCTGGATCATGCCAGCAACTATTAAAATGAAGAATAAAGTGGATTTCACAAAGAAAACAGGTTCTACAGCTACTCTGTCTGCTGTAAAGCCACCAGGCAATATGGCCGCCACACAGGCAGACCAGACCTGAGAGGAAAACACCATGGAGATGCTGTCACCCCCTGGAGCAAAGAGAGCTGGAGTTCTGAAGCATTTGGTCCCCACAGGAAAAACTGCCCAGACCTGTGTGAAGAGAGCCCCTTCTGCTCCGATGTCGGGGAGGATCTCAGGAGTTCCCCCTGACAGCCGGGACTCAGGATGGAGAATAAACCGCGCTGAGTCATCGGCTGCTGGAAAGGAGAGGTGCCGGGTGACGTCAGCAAAGACACCGGCGGTGATCAAGGACCAGAGGAACGGGATCTAGTATGATGCGGAGATATCCTTGTCGACTGCCGGTGAAGACAGAAGAGACCAGGCAAGTACGAAGGAGGAGAGCGTCTCGCCGCTATGGGACCTAAGGGGATTTCCCTCTGCTTCAGTGGAAGGGAGTTTCTTTAGGGCTCGGCCAGATCGCAGAGACCTGAGTGAAAATTTACTTCATTATGAGGCGGGTGAAGTTGGGGAGGGAGAGGATCAGAGCGATGTGGATGTGCAGCTGCTGCTGGAGGTGATGAGTAGAACACCACTACAGCCATATGACGCCACACAGCCTCTTCATATTTTAAGGAGGTGTGCCACCCTTAAACTACCTCATATCACCCCAAAAATCTCTGGGGAAATACATGGTGACCCTGAATAAGGGGCAACCGTGCAGAAGCCCATTTGACAAAGATTCATAATCTTTCATAGTTAAAGACTGTAACTTAAACTCTACCAAGGTCTCTGATGTCCGTCTTCAAGATCCAAAAATGACAGATTCTTTATACAAAAATCATCAGATCTCGCCTTCTAGTCATGCTCAAAGTCTACCCATACTCTTGGATTCTCTGGAGAAGATTCAAAAAGACATCATCTCCTTTAGAATCTGCATGGCTATGAAGATTTTAAAAGGAAAAACAACATAAAAATCAGGGGAATTTCGGAGTCGGTCCAGCCTTCTCAGCTAAAGGACTATATTTCTACAATGATTTTTCACTTACTACCTAAAAATAAATAAAATAACCTGATTGAGAAGGTTTTCAAAATTCGCAGGCTGCTCTCTCTCCCTATTAACGTTGCTCGAGATGTTATTGTGTCTTTTTATCCTGTTGGGGTAAAGAACGATCTCCTTATGCTGACAAGAGACTCAAAACTTCTTCCATCTCCGTACAACAATATATCTTTTTTCAAGGACTTGTCTAGAGATACCCTACAAAAACGGAAATCATTTTCTCAAACCACACTGGAACTCTTATGCGCTGGGATATCTTACCAATGGATTATGACTTCCAATCTACAAGTGAAATTTGCGTCAAAAATTGTTCACTCTCTCGTCTCCGGAGGAAGGAATTGACTTTCTGAAAAGAACAGGAATAACATCTTCTATGGCTTTTCCTGGACTCTCCTCGCTGTTTTCATCAAACATGTATCCCACTTGAAAGGATATTTATTCCACTTGCTATAATACTAAAAGAACCAGACTTTTCCCTCCAACTAGTCTTAGGATCACCTCAAGGTGTTTCCAGACCCGACAGACTCTCATGTTTACTAGATATATGTATATTGCTGATATATTTAATAATACTCTGTACTTTACGCAGATTTTGCATCTCATAATCTTTGCATGATTATTAATACCTGAACTATCAAGCAAAACATATATATCTTTCTATCGTGAAATATAAAGCTACACTTAAATATGTGTATTTCTGATATGTATGTTTGCCGGTCTATCCCTTTTTTTCCTCATTATTTTTTCCCTCTTTCCTCCTTCCCTTTTCCCTGATTACCCATATTTCCCCTTCCCTTCCCTTTCCACCCTTTGAAAACTTTTAAAAGTTCAATAAAAAATTATTGGAAAAATCATGATAATATATATATGATGCCAGAAGCATATATGCTACTTTTCAGCACTGAAAGCATATTTCTGTGGGCAAGGAAGCTGTTAATAAAATGAACTTCTGCTGACATCAACAGACCAAACTTACAAAATAAAGTCAATATTAAAACAAGGAAATTTCTAGTGTTACTGCAAAGCAGAAGCAATCAATGACTGCTGTTAAAAAGGTAAACAATTTCAAAAGCATGATGACAAGTTAATTAGCATTGTTTAGGTTATATTTTGCAGCACATAGTTTTGTCTTTAGGGAAATAACTTGTTTTTGCATGTTTTATTATTAGAGAGAGATGTTTTTTTCTGCCTTAGCATAGAACTTACATCAGATGATAATGGTTTGTTCAAGTACAATGCAAACAAATGATTTATTTAAACCACTCCGTTGAATGACAATTTTCCTTATATGGCATTATTTCTACTTCCGCATAAATTGTATTTGTGATTTCTTCTAACCATAATGTAGAAAAGCAAGACGGCATTAACCCCTTCATGACCTTGGGATTTTCCGTTTTTTCCGTGTTCGTTTTGCGCTCCCCTCCTTCCCAGAGCCATAACTTTTTTTATTTTTCCATCAATATGGCCATGTGAGGGCTTATTTTTTGTGAAACGAGTTGTACTTTTGAATGACATCTTGGTTTAACCATGTCGTTTACTAGAAAACGAGAAAAAAATTCCAAGCGCGGTGAAATTGCAAAAAAAGTGCAATCCCACACTTGTTTTTTGTTTGGCTTTTTTTACTAGGTTCACTAAATGCTAAAACTGACCTGTCATTATGATTTTCCAGGTCATTATGAGTTCATAGGCACCAATCATGTCTAGGTTCTCTTTTGTCTAAGTGGTGAAAAAAAATTCCAAACTTTGCTAAAAAAAAAAAAAATTGTGCCATTTTCCGATACCCGTAGCGTCTCCATTTTTCGTGACCTGAGGTCGGTTGAGGGCTTATTTTTTGCGTTCCAAGCTGACGTTTGTATTGATATCACTTTTGTGCAGATACATTTTTTTGATCGCCCATTATTGCATTTTAATGCAACGTCGCGGCGACCAAAAAAACGTAATTCCGGCATTTCAAATTTATTTTATCGCTACGCCATTTAGCGATCAGGTTAATCCTTTTTTTAATTGATAGATCGGGCGATTCTGAACTCAGCAATGCTAAATATGTGTAGGTTTGCGTTTTGAAACAAGTATATAATTAAGGTCTCAATCCAATCTCATAATTTTACCTTATTTACATAAATTTTATTGATTAAAAGAACCCACACATGGTTCTCACCACTAATTGACTAAATACAAACAAAAACCTGTGCTCATAACAAAAAACGCTTAAAAATTGGGGGGTCCTAGGCGTCCCTGATGTATCCACTGAACTCACACCTGCCTGACTGCAGGGGTTGGCACCCTAGGGGGGTATCTCTAGGTACCCTGTAACACCCTACCGCCACTAGGGGATCCCCCTACCCACAATCTAGAAAATCAGCTAATGATAATACATAGATTTTATCTATTCTAAAGGACCCCTATCCCCCAATACATAAAACAATATGTATAGAGCACATGGCAAAACAATGTCAATATGGTGAAGTAGTCAATCCAAAGATAACCTTCTACATATACAGCACCTGATGTTAGCCACTTGATCACATCAACACCAGGTTAACTGTTGTAGAGGTTTAAACTCGCTAGCCATTCAAAACACTCTCATCTGAGACAACCATAGCAAAATTATCTATGTCCCAAAAGAAACAAGGGGGCAGCTAGACTCGCACACCCCTCCGCTGTATATATCAATATATCAATCCAGCTTTTCCAGTTTTATTTTCCCAGAGAGTAGGACTTCCGCATAGCCTATCAACAGATACTCCATGAGTACACAAAATAAACATCAATACTCATCTGATTTCACCCGCCATCTGCCAGATAGATTGGTTAGTGCCTCAACGCGTTTCGCCTCATTAGGCTGATCAGGAGGCTTGATTTTTTAGATATCCTGTGTCGCAATGTGGTGTAGTAGCTGCTTAGTATAGATACACCCTCCATTTTAAACTACCGCCATAGTTGCGCTCAAATGAGCCCTCCAATCATCATTAACCAGAGGCAATATCATATCCGCCCCCAAAATTGCAATAACATATAGCCAATCCATCACTGTCAGACGGACCGCAGCGATATTACCTCCAATCATCTGTCCCGTAATTGAATTACACTTCCGAGTAAGGATATGCCCATACTCGCGCCAACCTATTGCGCATGCCCCAGCCGCCCGGTACCACATTGTGCACCACAAGCATCGCGTCTGTTGCCATGGTTTGTCATCACATGCCTGCGGCTGATTTCCTGTCATGCTCAGTTACCGCGGTGCTTGGTAGGTACCCATAGCGCATGCTCAGGATGTCCAGCAATCAATCCTCTTCGGCGTTCCAATAGATATTCTAAGTATATATATATATATATATATATATACAGTGCAGACCAAAAGTTTGGACACATTCTCATTTAAAGATTTTTGTGTATTTTCATTACTATGAAAATTGAACATTCACACTGAAGGCAAACTATGACTTAACACATGTGGAATGATATCCTTAGCAAAAAAGTGTGAAACAACTGAAATTATGTCTTATATTCTAGGTTCTTCAAAGTAGACACCTTTTGCTTTGATGACTGCTTTTCACACTCTTGGCATGCTCTTGATGAGCTTCAAGAGGTAGTCACTGGGAATGGTCTTCCAACAATCTTGAAGGAGCTCCCAGAGATGCTTAGCACTTGTTGGCCCTTTTGCCTTCACTCTGTGGCTCAATTGGGTTCAGGTCTGGTGACTGTTTAGGCCAGGTCATCTGGTGTAGCACCCCATCACTCTCCTTCTTGGTCAAATAGCCCTTACACAGCCTGGAGTTGTGTTTGGGGTCATTGTCCTGTTGAAAAATAAATGATGGTCCAACTAAACGCAAACCAGATGGAATAGCATGCCGCTGCAAGATGCTGTGGTAGCCATGCTGGTTTAGTATGCCTTCAATTTTGAATAAATTCCCAACAGTGTCACCAGTAAAGAACCCCCACACCATCACACCTCCTCCTCCATGCTTCACGGTGGGAACCAGGCACGTAGAGTCCATCCGTTCACCTTTTCTGCATTGCACAAATACACAGTGGTTGGAACCAAAGATCTCAAATTTGGACTCATCAGACCAAAGCACAGATTTCCACTGGTCTAATATCCATTCCTTCTGTTCTTTAGCCCAAACAAGTCTCTTCTGCTTTTAAACCAATCAAAAAACTATTTGAAAATAAATAATTAGAGAAAAAGTATATAAAAATTCAAAATATTTTATTGACACCAATAGAACAATACACAAACAATAATTAAAAACAAGAGGAGCAGTTCCGGACATTCAAAATATCAGTATATATAATAATTCGTAAAGGGATATATCCTACTCTAATATTTGAATACTAGTAGTAACAAAAGGGTAATTCCTCTGCTTCTAAGGCTGCTATATTAATATATTTCCACAGTGGCACATAAATGAAGGAAAAAGTACACCAATATCTATGTCAAATAGAAACTCTAAAGGTGGCCTTTCATATCTTGCACCTATCCTTCACATAAAACAGCTTTGAAGCAAAAAAGTGCATAGTGCAGAGTGCAAAAGATGTGCATACTAACCAGTAGTCATGATAAATGTACCGCAGCTGCCTCCTCACACTCCAACGCGCGTTTCACACGTCTTGCTTCTTCAGGGAGTGATGTGAGGGAGGTCGTGCTACCGCTTCATATATGATATAGATCAGGGCAAGGGCCAATCCTAATCTAGGTGCATTATTAACAGCGCCTCACATGCCACTCCGGCGGTCACACACCGCCCCACGCCTAACAGCGACATCACAAGAGGGCGCGACGCGCCTCTCGAGACGTCACAAGCCAAGCTAAGGACGGAGCATGCGCACACCCGGGAGGCCGGAGACGCACACTATACTCTAGCGGCCATGTTGGATATGGTGCACAGGTAACGGCGCGTCGCCCGCTGCCATGGCGACGACACCCCCACCCTGCATCCCGCGGCAGTGCCACAGAGATGCGCTATCGCGCGATCCATGACGCTACAGGTGAGGCACGGGACGGGAGGCGTGCACACCACGGAAGCGAGAGATGCGCTCAGCACCATATAAATCACATGGGGGTTGTGCAATTGTAATGGCGCATCTCCCGCTGCCATGGCGACAACACCTCCACCCCGCATCCCGCGGCAGCGTCACAGAATCGCGCTGTCGCGCAATCCATGACGCCGCAAGCAGGACACGGGACGGCAGGCGCGCACACCACGGGAGCAGGAGACGCGCACAGCACAGCTCGGACCATATCTAATAAGGGCAACTATGTGAGCAAGCCTATTCAAAAAGGCAGATTAAGATTCTGTCGTACAATATATATATATATGCATCACACTTATTATATTATAGCACTAGTGTAGTTTTAATTTTTGTCTTTTATATTTATTATGTTATGGTAGTATATCGGTCCCCATGTGTTGATTGTACGACAGAATCTTAATCTGCCTTTTTGAATAGGCTTGCTCACATAGTTGCCCTTATTAGATATGGTCCGAGCTGTGCTGTGCGCGTCTCCTGCTCCCGTGGTGTACGCGCCTGCCGTCCCGTGTCCTGCTTGCGGCATCATGGATTGCGCGACAGCGCGATTCTGTGACGCTGCCGCAGGATGCGGGGTGGAGGTGTTGTCGCCATGGCAGCGGGAGACGCGCCATTACAATTGCACAACCCCCATGTGATTTATATGGTGCTGAGCGCGTCTCTCGCTTCCGTGGTGTGCACGCCTCCCATCCCGTGCCTCGCCTGTAGTGTCATGGATCGCGCGATAGCGCGTCTCTGTTGCACTGCCGCGGGATGCGGGGTGGGGGTGTCGTCGCCATGGCAGCGGGCGACGCGCCGTTACCTGTGCACCATATCCAACATGGCCACTAGAGTATAGTGTGCGTCTCCGGCCTCCCGGGTGTGCGCATGCTCCGTCCTTAGCTTGGCTTGTGACGTCTCGAGCGTCACGTCGCGCCCTCTTGTGACGTCGCTGTTAGGCGTGGGGCGGTGTGTGACCGCCGGAGTGGCATGTGAGGCGCTGTTAATAATGCACCTAGATTAGGATTGGCTCTTGCCCTGACCTATATCATATATAAAGCGGCAGCACGACCTCCCTCACATCACTCCCTGAAGAAGCAAGACGTGTGAAACGCGCGTTGGAGTGTGAGGAGGCAGCTGCGGTATATTTATCATGACTACTGGTTAGTATGCACATCTTTTGCACTCTGCACTATGCACTTTTTTGCTTCAAAGCTGTTTTATGTGAAGGATAGGTGCAAGATATGAAAGGCCACCTTTAGAGTTTCTATTTGACATAGATATTGGTGTACTTTTTCCTTCATTTATGTCCCACTGTGGAAATATATTAATATAGCAGCCTTAGAAGCAGAGGAATTACCCTTTTGTTACTACTAGTATTCAAATATTAGAGTAGGATATATCCCTTTACGAATTATTATATATACTGATATTTTGAATGTCCGGAACTGCTCCTCTTGTTTTTAATTATTGTTTGTGTATTGTTCTATTGGTGTCAATAAAATATTTTGAATTTTTATATACTTTTTCTCTAATTATTTATTTTCAAGTAGTTTTTTGATTGGTTTAAAATTTGTGTATCTGCTTGAAGTTTATTTATTGTCATTTTGGGATTTTTTCCTTGTCGGATTAAAGTGTATTCTATTTTTTAGGAATTTCCCTGCCTACTATGGATTATAATAGCCGGGACACCAACTGGCTTTCACAAATTTCTACTATTTTTGGGGACAACTCAGATAAGAATAATGATATTATAAATAGTCCTGATAATTGTGAGGCAGACAGGCAACAGCTGAAGGATCTCTTATTTAAACGTATGAAAACATGGTGGAACAGCAAAACCCTTGAACAGTACTTGCAACGCAGATTTATACTGAGAGGTTTGCGTGTGCAAGTTTTTCCCTCTTTTGTAGTGGAAGATTTGGCAATTGTAATAAAATGGGAGGAAGCTTGTCAGAGCAGGGCCGGTGTTTGGCACAGGCAGACCAGGCAGACGCCTGGGGCCCCCACCTAGAAAGGGGGCCCCCTACCTCTTCAGCCCCTGTATGAAGTGCCCAGAAGGTGTACAGCAGTGGCATCTCTCCCAAACCCCCCTTGAGACCCCCTCAGTGCTGTGATTTACTGAGTGCTTGTGACCCCCTCATGTGCTCCCAGAGCTCTGTGTTGTTTGCTGTAGGATGAGGTTTCACAGTCACATACAGCAGCCATTGGCTCTGACCACAGTCACTGCTTGCAATCTGAAAGTGCGACCTGCTGTCACTACAGTCTGGATGACACAAGGCAGGAATATTGTCTGCTGAATCAGGGTATTTATTATATAGAAATAAATGAATTCCCACGTGAAATAATAAGGGTAAACTATACACATATAGTACAGGTGTGCATAGGAATCAGCGTTTTGGGTGCATTTTTTTTTTTTGCAGCCAAAGCCTACTCTCTTGGCAGTAAAAACACTGCTTCAAAACACCCATTTTTTAGGGTATGTGCAGAGGATCCGGAAATGGCAGCACCTTGGACGCAGGGGACATGTGCTGCATCCAAAGTGCTGCCAACTTTTGAACACAGGTGATTCCGCATGTGTTCATTGATCTGTGCGGAATCACCGCGTCCTATACATTGCACGGGTGAGATTTCTCTTGTGGAGACTCGTGTCTACGCCAGATAAATTGGCATGCTGGGGTCTGGACAGACGCGCCGCATGTCCGTCTCCGCAGGTGAGGTGCGGGTGTCAGTGCACGCATAGTAGAGATGGAATTTCTTGAAATCCCATCCACTATACGGTAACATGTGGCCGCTGCGGGTTGGCCGCTGCACAAGTACACAGCAGCCGACCCGCAGCGTTTACTGATTGCGGGCACACACCCTTAGAGCGTTTGCTGTTTTTTTTTTTACAGTATGCATTTTGTCTACAGTACATGTTTAATAAAGTTAGTGTTATTCACAAAAAATGCAGCCAAAAACAAAGTTGCAACATTTGCAGCATGTTTTAAACTTTTTCATTGCTTTCTACGGGTGAAAAAAATTGCTGAAAGTGACACGCTGCAGATTTAAAAAACGCTGCAGTTGTGAAATTCAGTCAGGGGAAAATAAAAGGGTGTGCAGGAGATTTCTGAAAATCTCAGTTTTTGCTTGTGCTGTAAAATGCTGTAAACTTCTTATTTGCAGAAGAAAAAGCTGCAAAACTTCTGCATATGAACATGGCGAAAAGCTGCCTTATAAAGTGCCAGCAAAACATAGGAGATTTCCGAAATCTCCTGCAGGCGCTTGTTTTCTGACTGGATTTCAGAACTGTAGCACTTTTTAAATCCCCTCAGCTTTACCTGCAGATTTACCGTAGATTTATCGTGGAATTACCGCGGATTTTGTGCAGTTTTCAACAGCGTTTTTACACCTGCGGATTCCTATTATGGAGCAGGTGTAAAACGCTGCAGAATCCGCTCAAAGAATTGACATGCTGCAGAAAATACAACGCAGCGTTTCCGCGCTATATTTTCCGCAGCATGTGTACTGCGGATTTTGTTTTCCAGACGTTTACATGGTACTGTAAACGCATGGAAAACTGCTGCAGATCCGCAGCAAAATCCGCAACGTGTTCACATAGCCTGAGAAACACGTCAGTACTTCTGTATTTCTCACCCTCCTGGTTTTGGCTTACATATGCTGATGTGAAATACTGACCAAACACTCAACGTGTGAACGTGGCCTTAAACATACTGTAGACAAAACAAACATCCTCACTCCAAAAAAAAGCTCAAAAAAGTGTGAAGAACGCCACAAAAAAAGCTGAGAAACAGGTATTTTGAACGCAACATTTTTACTGCTAATAGAAAAGGTTTTGGCTACTGAAAAAAATGCTGCATGTGAACATAGTCTTACTCTGAAACGCTATGTCTATCTGTTGTGTTATATAGGACTGCTGGTGGCATCTACTACATTATCTGTTCTCAGAGAGTTAGCACTGTTTTATCTGAAGAGTTAAAAAAAAAAAAATTAAGAGGGGGTTGGGGGCAACTCTTTGTCTTGGGCCCCCAATCTTTTCTGAACCTAGCAACGCCCCTGCGTACAGCTAATAGTGGCAGACCCGTTGGCCGATGTAAGACCCCTAAATATGGGGGCCACAGAGCAATGTTATCATTTGGGGCCCCCACTTTAAATTTTTGCCTAGTGCCCCACTTTGTCTAAAACCGGCCCTGTGTCAGAGTTGCTCAAAAACTTTCTTAGAGCTACTAATTTCCCTTGATCAGAAGAAGTTGGAGGTAATAGAGAGTCAGATACGTACCATTCAGGAGAAACTTAAAGAAAAAATGTCCATTGTGGAATTGACAGCATTTGAAGTAGATCTAGATAAAAGCCATGTTAAATGGGAACAGGATCTTAAAAAAATGAAGGCTCAAAAATTTCAACGAGATCAGGCTGATTATCAGCAGAATAAGGTTTATAGGTGGAGGAGGAGCCAGAATCATTCTCGAACAAATTCTATAGCCTCAATTTCGAGTACCTCCTCACACATATCAACAGAAACGGACATCTCAACAAACCTAAGACGTTATAATACTCGTCAAGCAACTGGAGGACGTAATTATAACAAATATCAAGACTCCAAACAAGGCAACAACTTTAAGGTAATAAATCTATCTGATATTGACCTTTCAGCTGACCAATTGTCAGTCTTATCCTTGGGTCTAACTTTTTGTCCCACATCTAACTTTGATATGTTTGTGGCTATAAAGGATGTATTTCTGTTTGCTCACAAACTTCTCCTGAAGAAATTTCATGAGAGTAAAAATCCCTCCAACTCATTTTTTTCGACAGAGGCAGAATTGGAAACGCTCCGGATATTAGAGGAGTCACTTCTTAAGCAGCAGGAATCTGTGCAGAGTAAGTTCCCTGAATTTATTAAGAAGAAATCTAAAAGTTTTCCACCAATTACTTTGAACTCATCAATAGAAGTCTTTGTGAAAATGGTGTGTGATGAATTATATCAACTTCAAACACATAGACCAAGTGACAATTTGACATTTACACAACGAAAGGCATTGAAAGAATTAAAAAACATGAAGCAGGTGGTATTCAAACCCGCCGACAAAGGCGGTAATGTGGTGGTCTGGCCGATACATTTATATGAAAAAGAGGCTTTTAAGCAATTAAATAATACAAACTGTTACCAAAAATTAAGTTCAGACCCCTCTGCCGCCTTTCAAAGGCAACTATTTGTTATCTTGAACGAGGCCTTGGAAAAAGGCCTCATAACTAAACCAATATGGGAAGGATTATGTGTTAACCATCCTGTGACGCCAACAATATATTTTCTGCCGAAAATACATAAAGACTTGGTCAACCCACCCGGTAGACCAATAGTCTCCGGATGTGGTGGATTAAATGAACCCACCTGCAGATTTCTTGATTATTATTTAAAACCTTGTGTGGAAGAATTACCTTCATATGTGAAAGACTCAGGGGAAGTGTTGCAAAGATTACAGGGAGTAAATTTTGAGTCGGATATGACCCTCACCACTGGAGGCGTGGAGACCTTATATACCTGAATTAGTCATGAACGAGGTATCTCAGCAGCAAAATTCTTTCTTTCTAATAAAGGCATGGATAGGGATTTGCTACAACTTCTTTTAGAATTATTGGAATACGCATTGACCCATAATTACTTTACATTTAAGGATAGATTTTATAAACAACAACGTGGAGTGGCAATGGGGGCGTCTTTTGCGCCCTCATATGCCAATCTTTTTATGGGTCAATGGGAACGTGAACATATGCTGCCATATTTACATGATATTCAGGGTCCCTCTGTGGTAAGTTGGATGCGTTTCATTGATGATCCTCTTTTCATCTGGCAGGGTGATGAACTGGAATTGGACAGATTCCTCCTACATCTGAACAATAATGACTGGAATGTAAAACTTACCTTTAAAACCACCAAAGAAGAAATTGACTTTTTAGATCTAAAATTGAAAGTAGATGGTTCTGGGACCATCCACAGTACCATTTTCCGTAAGGAGACCAGTACAAACTCGGTATTGCATGCTAAATCAGCACATCCAAGGCATACTGTTAAGGCGATTCCTAAAGGACAATTCATCAGAGCAAGGAGAATTTGTGACACAAATGAAGAATTTGAAGTTCAGGCCCGTGATATTACCGCAAGATTTTTGAGTCGTGGGTATAACCCTACGGATATTAATCAGGGTTACCAACAAGCAAAAGCTATGGACCGTAATACACTTTTTCAAAATAGGATTGCTACAAAGGAGGATTCACGTCTACGGATCATCACAAACTACCATGGAAGATGGAGAGATATGAATAACATCTTTAACCGGTTTTGGCCAATATTGAAACGGGATCCAGGACTAACCAAGTTTATTGAGGATAAAGCACAGGTTGTGGCAAGAAGAAGTAAGACCATAGGGGACACCATTATACACAGCCACTATGTTGCACCAAAATCGAGCTTCATTTTCAACTCAAGAGGCCCCAAATGGGGCTCACGCTCTTGTGGAGATTGTAGTGCTTGCAAATATATGATCAAGACGGAGACTTTTTGTAATTCCTCAAAAACACGCGACTTCAAGATCGTTCATCCGATCAATTGTAAAACGACATCAGTGATATATTACCTGACATGTCCATGTGGACTTATATATATTGGCTTAACGTCAAGACAACTGCGGGTACGTGTATTGGAACACGAGAGATATCAAAGCAGCGAGACTACTTAAGTTAGAAAACTCTCAGCAAGAGGAGATTGCTAAGCTGAAGACAATTCCAGCTCACTACAGGGAATTTCACCCATCAGGAGCAATAGATCTTCAGATAAGAGGTATTGATGTGGTACATCTTGGCATTCTAGGGGGGCAACATTATGAACAAACTAGCCCAGAGAGAATGCCGATGGATAACAAGTTTGAGAACAATGAAACCATACGGCCTTAATGACCAATGGGGATTTGCTAGTTTCTTATAGTGGGGTTCTTTAGCTGTTGCCTGTACTGCTATTATTAGTGTTATTATTATGCTTTTATCTAAACTTTTATCTTTTGTCTTTTTCTTTTTATTTTATGTGATAGTTTTAACTATGTTTGTTTGTCCTTTAAATAGGGAGGTCCATCCAACATGTGGGGTCTTTTTCTTTAAATTTTCTAGCTTGGTATTTATGTTTTTCTTTTTTGTATTTATTCATATAGGGACCGTATTCACATAAAATTGGTTTGGAGATGAATGATTGATGAAGGAAAGTCATGGTTGCGGACTCCAAGCGACAGCAAATCACCTCAATTGTTATTATCTTTATTTAATGTAATTGCACTTTAACTATGAATATATATTTATATTCTCTATGCACTTATTTCAAATTAGCATATAACATGTCATGGCAGCGGGAGACGCGCCATTACAATTGCACAACCCCCATGTGATTTATATGGTGCTGAGCGCGTCTCTCGCTTCCGTGGTGTGCACGCCTCCCGTCCCGTGCCTCACCTGTAGTGTCATGGATTGCGCGATAGCGCATCTCTGTGCCACTGCCGCGGGATGCGGGGTGGGGATGTCGTCGCCATGACAGCGGGCGACGCGCCGTTACCTGTGCACCATATCCAACATGGCCGCTAGAGTATAGTGTGCGTCTCCGGCCTCCCGGGTGTGCGCATGCTCCGTCCTTAGCTTGGCTTGTGACGTCTCGAGCGGCGCGTTGCGCCCTCTTGTGACGTCGCTGTTAGGCGTGGGGCGGTGTGTGACCGCTGGAGTGGCATGTGAGGCGCTGTTAATAATGCACCTAGATTAGGATTGGCTCTTGCCCTGACCTATATCATATATAAAGCGGTAGCACGACCTCCCTCACATCACTCCCTGAAGAAGCAAGACGTGTGAAACGCGCGTTGGAGTGTGAGGAGGCAGCTGCGGTACATTTATCATGACTACTGGTTAGTATGCACATCTTTTGCACTATGCACTATGCACTTTTTTGCTTCAAAGCTGTTTTATGTGAAGGATAGGTGCAAGATATGAAAGGCCACCTTTAGAGTTTCTATTTGACATAGATACTGGTGTACTTTTTCCTTCATTTATGTCCCACTGTGGAAATATATTAATATAGCAGCCTTAGAAACAGAGGAATTACCCTTTTGTTACTACTAGTATTCAAATATTAGAGTAGGATATATCCCTTTACGAATTATTATATATACTGATATTTTGAATGTCCGGAACTGCTCCTCTTGTTTTTAATTATTGTTTGTGTATTGTTCTATTGGTGTCAATAAAATATTTTGAATTTTTATATACTTTTTCTCTAATTATTTATTTTCAAGTAGTTTTTTGATTGGTTTAAAATTTGTGTATCTGCTTGAAGTTTATTTATTGTCATTTTGGGATTTTTTCCTTGTCGGATTAAAGTCTCTTCTGCTTGTTGGCTGTCCTTAGCAGTGTTTTACTAGCACCTATTTTACCATGAAGGCCTGCTGCACAAAGTCTCCTCTTAACAATTGTTGTAGAGATTTGTCTGCTGCTAGAACTCTGTGTGGCATTGACCTGGTCTCTAATCTGAGCTGCTGTTAACCTGAGATTTCTGAGGCTGGTGACTCGGATAAACTTATCCTCAGAAGCAGAGGTGACTCTTTGTCTTCCTTTCCTGGTGCAGTCCTCATGTGAGCCAGTTTCTTTGTAGCGCTTGATGGTTTTTGCATCTGCCCTTGGGGACACTTTCAAAGTTTTCCCAATTTTTCGGACTGACTGACCTTTATTTCTTAAAGTAATGATGGCCACTCGTTTTTCTTTACTTAGCTGCTTTTTTCTTGCCATAATACAAATTCTAACAGCCTATTCAGTAGGACTCTCAGCTGTGTTTCCACCAGACTTCTGCACAACACAACTGATGGTCCCAAACCCATTTATAAGGCAAAAAATCCCACTTATTAAACCTGGCTGGGCACACTTGTGAATTTAAAACCATTCCTGGTGACTAACTCTTGAACCTCATCAAGAGAATGCCAAGAGTGTGCAAAGCAGTCATCAAAGCAAAAGGTGGCTACTTTGAAGAACCTAGAATATAAGACATAATTTCAGTTGTTTCACACTTTTTTTGCTAAGGATATAATTCCACATGTGTTAATTCATAGTTTGGATGCCTTCAGTGTGAATGTATATTTTTAATAGTCATGAAAATACAGAAAAATCTTTAAATGAGTAGGTGTGTCCAAACATTTGGTCTGTACTATATATATATATATATATATATATATATATATATATATAAAGACAAAAATGGAACAGCACAAATCTCACCGGTGGGTGCCCGGCCTCCTGGGTCAAGTGGTCCACTATCCCCAAATGTATACAAACAGGCAAAGGAAGGCAGCACTCCAAATGTCATAAAGTGAAAAGTAGTGAGGTTTATTCAGCCCACATCCTCATGCAGCGACGTTTCGGCTCACACTGAGCCTTTTTCAAGCAGTGAATGATACCAATAGCTGTGCTTTAATATACATAATCTACAGTCAATTACATTATTATTTATAAGATTTCATTATATACATAATCAATCGATGTGTAAAATCCAATATTAGTGCCATACTAAAAGTGCCTTGTGCTAAAGTGCTAACATTAATACCATTATATGTCCTCTCATCATTGATAATAACCGCCTTCTTATATATTCCAATGAGTACATACACCTATATGTTATTGATTAATATTTTTATGCATATTTACTTCTATCCCGCTCTCTTACCCTACTGCCCACAGAGCACACCACATGGAGGACGCTGTTCGCCATTCACGGCGTTCACTAGTTCCTTCTGCGCATGTCACAGCGTCATACTAGTCTGTCATAGCTTGCCAGCCAATCCGGGAGCCTCCTGTGGACATTCCCACTTGCGCCTGCGCACTCTGGACTTGTCAGTGCCGCGACGCCATTTTAGGTGTGGCAACCAATTCCACGCTTCCCACAGGCACTACATTCGCGCCTATGTATTCAAATTCAATCAGTACCGCCATCTTTCATGTGGCTTACACCGTACTTCTTTAAAACATACCACTATCCTCTCAGACATTCATATGGCTAAGTAATTTATGATCGCACCATGGTATAGCGGACGACACCTTACTCAGGCTGTCTCTCTGTTTTTTCTGTCCAGCTGTGCTATTCTCTTTTGCTGGAAGCTCTGAGACGCAAAGGGTGCACCGCCGTGCCGTTAGTTCGGCACGGTGGGTCTTTTTGCCCCCCTTTGCGTGGTTCTGCTTTAGGGTTTTTTGTAGACTGCATAGTTCTCTTTGCTATCCTCGCTCTGTCTACAATATCGGGCCTCACTTTGCTGAATCTATTTCATTCCTACGTTTTGTCTTTTCATCTTGCTAACAGTCATTATATGTGGGGGGCTGCCTATTCCTTTGGGGTATTTCTCTGAGGCAAGTCAGGCTTGTATTTCTATCTTCAGGCTAGTCAGCTCCTCAGGCAGTGCCGAGTTGCATAGGTAGTGTTAGGCGCAATCCACTGCTGCTTTTAGTTGTGTGAGGATAGGTTCAGGTATTGCAGTCTGCAGAGATTCCACGTCTCAGAGCTTGTTCTATTGTTTTTGGGTTATTGCCATATCACTGTATGTGCTCTGATTACTGCACACTGTGTTGCCTGATAGCACAGTATAACAGACACCTTACTCAGGCTGTCTCCGCTCACCCATGCCCCTTCGAGCTAGTCAAATAGCCCCTAAGAGCCAAAGACCTCGCATCAGGGTACATACAAGCACCTTCATACTGCCAAATGTCTATACATAAGAGGACAAGACGGCTTCAATTAATTGCATTGTGCTCTACTTTATTAAAAAGCTATTGGCAGACAGTATATATACTGAAGACATGAAATATACGGAAAACCATAAAGAAAAATCATAAAGAAAAATATTTCAGTATCCGCCTCCATGTGGTAATGCTCCATACGCCGCAGGGGTAGCCATGTTGCATATCTCCATAGACACGAGGACATATCTACAAAATAATTAAACAACCATTAAAAATAGGAATGATATTATAAAACCCTATATCCACAATATATTCCAAGTGCCCAACTAGGAGCCACTATACATCCAATTCCTAGGCATACTCATACTAATACATACTAGGGTTGATTCTAAATTCTACATTGAGTCCTTTTGGTTTCAAGGTATTTAACTCATAAATCCACTTCAATTCTTGTTTCTTTAAAAGTGATACTCTGTCCCCTCCTCTTCTCTGTATAGGGATTTTGTCAATTATTCTAAATTTTAAATCCTTCTCTACGTGGCCTAGTTCTGTAAAATGTTTTGAGACTGGGAGGTCAAGCCGCTTCCTTCTAATTGAGTGTCGATGGTTATTAATTCGTACTTTTAACTCGCAAGTTGTCTCCCCCACATACCACAATTTGCAGGGGCATTCTAATAGGTATATTACATGGTCAGAGTTACATGTTAAAAATTGTTTTATATTGTATTTTTTATGTGTCTCTGGATGCTCAAATGTAGAACCTTTCCGCATATAGGTACAGTTCACACATGACAGGCATGGGAAACAGCCTTTTTGACTTGTTCCAGTAAGTGTACTCTGACAATTATTCTTTAATGGGCCAATGTCAGATTTAACCACATAGTCTCTAATATTTTTTCCCCGACGGTATGAGAATAACGGGGGCTCTTTAAGTTCTTTTATGCCTGGTAGGCAATTTCTCAACATCCCCCAATGTTTTTTAATTATCGCTGCTATTTTGTCACTCTCCTCCGTATATGTCATAACACATGGTATTCTATTTATGGGTTTCCTCTTGTATTGTAATCCTCCCCACAATAACTCCCTCCTGTCTTTATTCTGGACTACATTTTTTGCTCTATGCAGTATATTCTGTGGGTAGCCTCGCTTTAGGAACTTGCCAACCAACACATCCATAACTTCATCTACCTCTTCCCTTTTTTTGACAATCCTTCGAACCCTTAGCAGCTGACTCAATGGAATTGATTTAATCATACTGCGAGGGTGCTGACTGTCATACGTTAGTAAATTATTTCTGTCGGTTTCTTTCACATATAAGGTGGTTATCAGCTCCCCATTCATTTGTCTGACTAGAACATCCAGAAACTGTAGTTCAGTTCTGGATGAGGTCAATGTAAATTTGATGGTTTCATCTATAGTATTCAGGTACTGATGAAAATCCTCAAGTTCCTCTTCCGTGCCACTCCATAGGAGGAAGACATCGTCTATGTACCTCCACCACACCAGAACATGCCGGAAGTGGTGGGACACATAGACGAGGTCCTCCTCCAGGGCACTCATCACCAAATTCGCATACGCGGGGGCCATATTAGCCCCCATCGCCGTACCCCGCCTTTGGCCATAAAACGTGTCACCAAACAGGAAGTAGCTCCGCTTCAATATTATTTCCAACAAGCTGACAACAAATACTCTACCTATGTCTGATATTTGGATTGTTTCCAGCTTCTTTTTTACCACCCTTATCCCAGAGGAGTGTTGAATTGACGTGTAAAGTGAGATGACATCGAATGATGCCATAATTACCTCCCCCCTCAAATCAACCAATTCTAATTTCTTTAAGAAGTCCGTGGTGTCCCTAATATATGAGTCCGCTTTTTTCGCAATAGGATTAAGAATCTTGTCCAGAAATGTCCCCATTCTACTAAAGACTGAGTCCACTCCTGACACTATTGGTCGCCCAGGTGGGTCGACCAATGTTTTGTGGATCTTAGGCGTTATATATAGTACAGGAGTCCTGGGGAATTCTAAACATAAATATTCCATCAATTCCTTATCAATTATCCCATTTTCCAGGGCTTCTTTTAGACAGTTTTTTATCTCCCTCATTATGTTAAATTTAGGATCTCCCTCCAATTTCTCATATACATTTATATCACTGAGTTGTCTATTGATTTCTGCAATGTATTTAGACCTGTCCATGATGACGACAGCACCCCCCTTATCTGCGGGCTTAATGGTGATGTCGTCATCATGGACAAGTTCCTGTAGTGCCCTATATTCTTCTCCTGTGATATTGGGCCGTTTGAACACATCAGGGACTCCATTTCTGATCTCTTCAATTTCCTTATATACAATTTTCTCAAAGGCATCAATAATAGCTGAATTTGTTGGTGGTACAAAGTCACTGTTATTTCTCAACTCTAGTTTCCTGGAACTAAACTCGCTACTTCCCATTGTATATATTGCATCTTTGTCCTGAAACCACTCCTTCAATTTAATTGACCTAAAAAACCTCTCCATATCTACCCGTAAGTCAAACCATTTTGTATGCGTACACGGAGAAAAAGACAGTCCTTTGCTTAGGATAGAGACCTGTGGGGGGGTTAGTACCTTAGAGGATATATTAATTACAAGTTCTACTCCTTCTTCTTGACCGTTGCTTGTCGTTGTGGCTGCGATCTGTTCTTTTCTGGTCTTCTTTTGGCACCGATGATGACGTTTACCTCCTCTCCTCTTGTGTTTGGTTGTCCCTCTGTCGCACCATCCTGTTCTATAGGGAGTAATATCATTATAAAGCAATAACATTTTATTATCCCTTTTATTTATGTCACCACCTTTCTTTTTCCAAATTGGTTTACTGTTCTCTTTTTGCCATGTGTATACTTGTCCACTCTCATAATCTTCCAAATCTCTATTCCATTTTCTCCTTTTAACTTCTTCTAAGTCATTGCGTAGCTTAACACTCTCTTTCTCCACCTTATCTTTAAACACATTCCACTCTTCCACTGTAAGCAATGTCTGTATCTTACACTCCATCTCCCCAATCTTTGATTGTAGCTTCTTAATCTCAACTTGTAAAAAATCAATGTTCAATAAGATGGTATCCATTGCATATTTGTTCGATATCATAACAAAGCGGGAGCAATATGCTGCATTGCCTTGGAACAGGTTGGGGCGTATATTCGATCGCAATCCCCTAGGGATTTTACCCTCTTTATAATATTGCCCCAAAGTCATCATATGTAATTGAAGATTCACGAGTCTTTTAACATCACTCTCATATTTACGTTTTAGCTCCAATGTAGACGGTGTTTTCAAAAAAATGGCTTCTCCAACAATACCCCCAAGTATTCGTTCCTCCTCCTCGGACGTATAGTTAAAAACTCCTAGTTCCATGGTATTTCTATCCATGGAACATAAAAAATGGCTTAAAAAGCAAAATAGTATGTTGTAGATTATGCAAAAATTATACAAAAAATTATTTATGTTGTGCAGACATTTCCCGACCAGAAATACAAAGACAAAAATGGAACAGCACAATTCTCACCGGTGGGTGCCCGGCCTCCTGGGTCAAGTGGTCCACTATCCCCAAATGTATACAAACAGGCAAAGGAAGGCAGCACTCCAAATGTCATAAAGTGAAAAGTAGTGAGGTATATTCAGCCCACATCCTCATGCAGCGACGTTTCGGCTCACACTGAGCCTTTTTCAAGCAGTGAATGATACCAATAGCTGTGCTTTTATATACATAATCTACAGTCAATTACATTATTATTTATAAGAACCTCACTACTTTTCACTTTATGACATTTGGAGTGCTGCCTTCTTTTGTCTGTTTGTATACATTTGGGGATAGTGGACCACTTGACCCAGGAGGCCGGGCACCCACCGGTGAGAATTGTGCTGTTCCATTTTTGTCTTTGTATTTCTGGTCGGGAAATGTCTGCACAACATGAATAATTTTTTGTATAATTTTTGCATAATCTACAACATACTATTTTGCTTTTTAAGCCATTTTTTATGTTCCATGGATAGAAATACCATGGAACTAGGAGTTTTTAACTATACGTCCGAGGAGGAGGAACGAATACTTGGGGGTATTGTTGGAGAAGCCATTTTTTTGAAAACACCGTCTACATTGGAGCTAAAACGTAAATATGAGAGTGATGTTAAAAGACTCGTGAATCTTCAATTACATATGATGACTTTGGGGCAATATTATAAAGAGGGTAAAATCCCTAGGGGATTGCGATCGAATATACGCCCCAACCTGTTCCAAGGCAATGCAGCATATTGCTCCCGCTTTGTTATGATATCGAACAAATATGCAATGGATACCATCTTATTGAACATTGATTTTTTACAAGTTGAGATTAAGAAGCTACAATCAAAGATTGGGGAGATGGAGTGTAAGATACAGACATTGCTTACAGTGGAAGAGTGGAATGTGTTTAAAGATAAGGTGGAGAAAGAGAGTGTTAAGCTACGCAATGACTTAGAAGAAGTTAAAAGGAGAAAATGGAATAGAGATTTGGAAGATTATGAGAGTGGACAAGTATACACATGGCAAAAAGAGAACAGTAAACCAATTTGGAAAAAGAAAGGTGGTGACATAAATAAATGGGATAATAAAATGTTATTGCTTTATAATGATATTACTCCCTGTAGAACAGGATGGTGCGACAGAGGGACAACCAAACGCAAGAGGAGAGGAGGTAAATGTCATCATCGGTGTCAAAAGAAGACCAGAAAAGAACAGATCGCAGCCACAACGACAAGCAACGGTCAAGAAGAAGGAGTAGAACTTGTAATTAATATATCCTCTAAGGTACTAACCCCCCCACAGGTCTCTATCCTGAGCAAAGGACTGTCTTTTTCTCCGTGTACGCATACAAAATGGTTTGACTTACGGGTAGATATGGAGAGGTTTTTTAGGTCAATTAAATTGAAGGAGTGGTTTCAGGACAAAGATGCAATATATACAATGGGAAGTAGCGAGTTTAGTTCCAGGAAACTAGAGTTGAGAAATAACAGTGACTTTGTACCACCAACAAATTCAGCTATTATTGATGCCTTTGAGAAAATTGTATATAAGGAAATTGAAGAGATCAGAAATGGAGTCCCTGATGTGTTCAAACGGCCCAATATCACAGGAGAAGAATATAGGGCACTACAGGAACTTGTCCATGATGACGACATCACCATTAAGCCCGCAGATAAGGGGGGTGCTGTCGTCATTATGGACAGGTCTAAATACATTGCAGAAATCAATAGACAACTCAGTGATATAAATGTATATGAGAAATTGGAGGGAGATCCTAAATTTAACATAATGAGGGAGATAAAAAACTGTCTAAAAGAAGCCCTGGAAAATGGGATAATTGATAAGGAATTTATGGAATATTTATGTTTAGAATTCCCCAGGACTCCTGTACTATATATAACGCCTAAGATCCACAAAACATTGGTCGACCCACCTGGGCGACCAATAGTGTCAGGAGTGGACTCAGTCTTTAGTAGAATGGGGACATTTCTGGACAAGATTCTTAATCCTATTGCGAAAAAAGCGGACTCATATATTAGGGACACCACGGACTTCTTAAAGAAATTAGAATTGGTTGATATGAGGGGGGAGGTAATTATGGCATCATTCGATGTCATCTCACTTTACACGTCAATTCAACACTCCTCTGGGATAAGGGTGGTAAAAAAGAAGCTGGAAACAATCCAAATATCAGACATAGGTAGAGTATTTGTTGTCAGCTTGTTGGAAATAATATTGAAGCGGAGCTACTTCCTGTTTGGTGACACGTTTTATGGCCAAAGGCGGGGTACGGCGATGGGGGCTAATATGGCCCCCGCGTATGCGAATTTGGTGATGAGTGCCCTGGAGGAGGACCTCGTCTATGTGTCCCACCACTTCCGGCATGTTCTGGTGTGGTGGAGGTACATAGACGATGTCTTCCTCCTATGGAGTGGCACGGAAGAGGAACTTGAGGATTTTCATCAGTACCTGAATACTATAGATGAAACCATCAAATTTACATTGACCTCATCCAGAACTGAACTACAGTTTCTGGATGTTCTAGTCAGACAAATGAATGGGGAGCTGATAACCACCTTATATGTGAAAGAAACCGACAGAAATAATTTACTAACGTATGACAGTCAGCACCCTCGCAGTATGATTAAATCAATTCCATTGAGTCAGCTGCTAAGGGTGCGAAGGATTGTCAAAAAAAGGGAAGAGGTAGATGAAGTTATGGATGTGTTGGTTGGCAAGTTCCTAAAGCGAGGCTACCCACAGAATATACTGCATAGAGCAAAAAATGTAGTCCAGAATAAAGACAGGAGGGAGTTATTGTGGGGAGGATTACAATACAAGAGGAAACCCATAAATAGAATACCATGTGTTATGACATATACGGAGGAGAGTGACAAAATAGCAGCGATAATTAAAAAACATTGGGGGATGTTGAGAAATTGCCTACCAGGCATAAAAGAACTTAAAGAGCCCCCGTTATTCTCATACCGTCGGGGAAAAAATATTAGAGACTATGTGGTTAAATCTGACATTGGCCCATTAAAGAATAATTGTCAGAGTACACTTACTGGAACAAGTCAAAAAGGCTGTTTCCCATGCCTGTCGTGTGTGAACTGTACCTATATGCGGAAAGGTTCTACATTTGAGCATCCAGAGACACATAAAAAATACAATATAAAGCAATTTTTAACATGTAACTCTGACCATGTAATATACCTATTAGAATGCCCCTGCAAATTGTGGTATGTGGGGGAGACAACTTGCGAGTTAAAAGTACGAATTAATAACCATCGACACTCAATTAGAAGGAAGCGGCTTGACCTCCCAGTCTCAAAACATTTTACAGAACTAGGCCACGTAGAGAAGGATTTAAAATTTAGAATAATTGACAAAATCCCTATACAGAGAAGAGGAGGGGACAGAGTATCACTTTTAAAGAAACAAGAATTGAAGTGGATTTATGAGTTAAATACCTTGAAACCAAAAGGACTCAATGTAGAATTTAGAATCAACCCTAGTATGTATTAGTATGAGTATGCCTAGGAATTGGATGTATAGTGGCTCCTAGTTGAGCACTTGGAATATATTGTGGATATAGGGTTTTATAATATCATTCCTATTTTTAATGGTTGTTTAATTATTTTGTAGATATGTCCTCGTGTCTATGGAGATATGTAACATGGCTACCCCTGCGGCGTATGGAGCATTACCACATGGAGGCGGATACTGAAATATTTTTCTTTATGATTTTTCTTTATGGTTTTCCGTATATTTCATGTCTTCAGTATATATACTGTCTGCCAATAGCTTTTTAATAAAGTAGAGCACAATGCAATTAATTGAAGCCGTCTTGTCCTCTTATGTATAGACATTTGGCAGTATGAAGGTGCTTGTATGTACCCTGATGCGAGGTCTTTGGCTCTTAGGGGCTATTTGACTAGCTCGAAGGGGCATGGGTGAGCGGAGACAGCCTGAGTAAGGTGTCTGTTATGCTGTGCTATCAGGCAACACAGTGTGCAGTAATCAGAGCACATACAGTGATATGGCAATAACCCAAAAACAATAGAACAAGCTCTGAGACGTGGAATCTCTGCAGACTGCAATACCTGAACCTATCCTCACACAACTAAAAGCAGCAGTGGATTGCGCCTAACACTACCTATGCAACTCGGCACTGCCTGAGGAGCTGACTAGCCTGAAGATAGAAATACAAGCCTGACTTGCCTCAGAGAAATACCCCAAAGGAATAGGCAGCCCCCCACATATAATGACTGTTAGCAAGATGAAAAGACAAAACGTAGGAATGAAATAGATTCAGCAAAGTGAGGCCCGATATTGTAGACAGAGCGAGGATAGCAAAGAGAACTATGCAGTCTACAAAAAACCCTAAAGCAGAACCACGCAAAGGGGGGCAAAAAGACCCACCGTGCCGAACTAACGGCACGGCGGTGCACCCTTTGCGTCTCAGAGCTTCCAGCAAAAGAGAATAGCACAGCTGGACAGAAAAAACGGAAACAAAAACAAAGTAACACTTATCTAGCAGAGCAGCAGGCCACAGGAAAGATGCAGTAGCTCAGATCCAACACTGGAACATTGACAAGGAGCAAGGAAGACAGACTCAGGTGGAGTTAAATAGCAAGGCAGCCAACGAGCTCACCAAAACACCTGAGGGAGGAAGCCCAGAGGCTGCAATACCACTTGTGACCACAGGAGTGAATTCAGCCACAGAATTCACAACAGTACCCCCCCCTTGAGGAGGGGTCACTGAACCCTCACCAGAACCCCCAGGCCGACCAGGATGAGCCACATGAAAGGCACGAACAAGATCTGGGGCATGGACATCAGAGGCAAAAACCCAGGAATTATCCTCCTGAGCATAACCCTTCCATTTGACCAGATACTGGAGTTTCCGTCTAGAGACACGAGAATCCAAAATTTTCTCCACAATATACTCCAATTCCCCCTCCACCAAAACAGGGGCAGGAGGCTCCACAGATGGAACCATAGGTGCCACGTATCTTCTCAACAACGACCTATGGAATACATTATGTATGGAAAAGGAGTCTGGGAGGGTCAGACGAAAAGACACCGGATTGAGAATCTCAGAAATCCTATACGGACCAATAAAACGAGGTTTAAATTTAGGAGAGGAAACCTTCATAGGAATATGACGAGAAGATAACCAAACCAGATCCCCAACACGAAGTCGGGGACCCACACGGCATCTACGATTAGCGAAAAGCTGAGCCTTCTCCTGGGACAAGGTCAAATTGTCCACTACCTGAGTCCAGATCTGCTGCAACCTGTCCACCACAGAATCCACACCAGGACAGTCCGAAGACTCAACCTGTCCTGAAGAGAAACGAGGATGGAACCCAGAATTGCAGAAAAATGGAGAGACCAAGGTAGCCGAGCTGGCCCGATTATTATGGGCGAACTCAGCCAACGGCAAAAATGACACCCAATCATCCTGGTCAGCAGAAACAAAACATCTCAGATATGTTTCCAAGGTCTGATTGGTTCGTTCGGTCTGGCCATTAGTCTGAGGATGGAAGGCCGAGGAAAAAGATAGGTCAATGCCCATCCTACCACAAAAGGCTCGCCAGAACCTCGAGACAAACTGGGAACCTCTGTCAGAAACAATATTCTCAGGAATGCCATGCAAACGAACCACATGCTGGAAGAACAAAGGCACCAAATCAGAGGAGGAAGGCAATTTAACCAAGGGCACCAGATGGACCATTTTAGAAAAGCGATCACAGACCACCCAAATGACCGACATCTTTTGAGAAACGGGAAGGTCAGAAATGAAATCCATCGAAATATGTGTCCAAGGCCTCTTCGGGACCGGCAAGGGCAAAAGCAACCCACTGGCACGTGAACAGCAGGGCTTAGCCCTAGCACAAATCCCACAGGACTGCACACAAATCCCACAGGAGTGAATTCAGCCACAGAATTCACAACAGGTGTCATCCGCTATACCATGGTGCGATCATAAATTACTTAGCCATATGAATGTCTTAGAGGATAGTGGTATGTTTTAAAGAAGTACGGTGTAAGCCACATGAAAGATGGCGGCACTGATTGAATTTGAATACATAGGCGCGAATGTAGTGCCTGTGGGAAGCGTGGAATTGGTTGCCACACCTAAAATGGCGTCGCGGCACTGACAAGTCCAGAGTGCGCAGGCGCAAGTGGGAATGTCCACAGGAGGCTCCCGGATTGGCTGGCAAGCTATGACAGACTAGTATGACGCTGTGACATGCGCAGAAGGAACTAGTGAACGCCGTGAATGGCGAACAGCGTCCTCCATGTGGTGTGCTCTGTGGGCAGTAGGGTAAGAGAGCGGGATAGAAGTAAATATGCATAAAAATATTAATCAATAACATATAGGTGTATGTACTCATTGGAATATATAAGAAGGAGGTTATTATCAATGATGAGAGGACATATAATGGTATTAATGTTAGCACTTTAGCACAAGGCACTTTTAGTATGGCACTAATATTGGATTTTACACATCGATTGATTATGTATATAATGAAATCTTATAAATAATAATGTAATTGACTGTAGATTATGTATATAAAAGCACAGCTATTGGTATCATTCACTGCTTGAAAAAGGCTCAGTGTGAGCCGAAACGTCGCTGCATGAGGATGTGGGCTGAATAAACCTCACTACTTTTCACTTTATGACATTTGGAGTGCTGCCTTCCTTTGCCTGTTTGTATATATATATATATATATATATATATATATATATATATAAATCCACCTGATTATAGCATATTATTTAATTTATTATTTATCCCCACAGTTGCATTTGATGTCTCCCATTCGTTATATATAGATTCAAGACAACAGGGATATTTTATGTTCTAGGGCAAGCACTCAACAATCTATTCACTTGAGACCTATGGTCAGTACTAGGAGGAGAGATAAATATAATCCCATATAGTAGTCTATGAAGTCCCTACCCACAAAATGGGGACTAGAACAAAAATTGGAATTAATACCAGTTTTACTAAGAAGTCATCAGATATATACTCTAAGCATGGCTATAAAAAACAGGCAAATGACAACTGTTCATTCATCCCTTTTGGCTCCAGGGTCTCCATTCTGAATATCCATTCACTTTCCCTTCTCAATATAGTCTTGTCTATATCACCCCCTCTCGGGTTGACATTCACTACTTCAATCACCGTGAACTTAATTTCAGCCACATTTCCTCTATGGAAGGTCTGCATATGCTTTGCAAGTGGGGTATCTCTGTTGTTTCTAATATCCCCCATGCGTTCCCCCACTCTCCTCCTAAATTCTGTTAGTTTTTCCTATATAATCTCTCGGACAGGAACACTTTGCCATATACACTACTCCTGTTTTACAGTTAGAGAAATTACGTTGGTAAAAATTCTTTCCAGTGGCTGAGCTCCGAAATGATTTCCCGGGTACACAGGATACAGGTACAGGCCCCCTAGCCTTAAAAAATCTTTTCAATGAAGAGTATGGTGCCTATAAAGACTTCTTAAAATCCTGGTGGGAGATTAGAACATTAGAAAATTATATCAAAAATCGTATTGTCCCAAGGGGATTAAGAATAAACAGTCCCTCCCAAAGGATTGCGTCTCTGGAGTTTATTAATGTATGGCTGAAAGAATCCATTGAATCATCAATGAGATTTATGCAGATCCTACTAACGGGGGAGAAGAAAGTATTTGAAAAATCTAACAGTCAATTGAATAAATTGATTGATCGTGTGTTAAAAAATAAAGCAGACCCTGGTTTTAATAGAAGGGAAGGACTATTACAATCCTCTGTAGAGAGATATCAGGCTCTTCTTAAAGAGAAGAAGGCACTACAATTTCAAAGAGACTTGAAAGATTTCAGTGAAAATCAGGTGTTCAATTTTCATAAAGAAAGGCAATCGGAGGCATCATCCTATGACATAGACACTTCAGATACTGAAAAGACAGATATAACAACTGGTGGGCCACAATATTTTAGGGGCACTACACATAAACAAAGATGGCAAAATGGAAGAGGGAGATTTGGAAAAAAGGGGAGAGGAGCCCACAGAGGCGGCATGGGGATGCCAACCTCTTTTTTAACATCCAATGTGGTCTTTGTGTTACACCGCCGCTGCCCCGGTTCTCTTCTGTTACACCGCCGCTGCCCTGGGTGCCTCCTCATACTTACCATCCTACGGCATCCCAGCGCACTTCTGTGCCTTCTGCTACTTCCACCTCTCTGCGCGTTTGTCCGTCCTCTGTTCCTCCTCGGGTGCGCACGTGCTCCAGATCCCACTGCGCACGCGTACACAGCGCTCTTTGATTCAGCTGCTCCTTCCGCTCCTCTCTATGCCTTTGGAGGACCCTGACCCGGAAGGTACGCTGCCGCTCTGTATATCAGGTCGCTTCTTCCATTTGGCGGTGTCTGCCTATCATTTGTATTTTCGCAAGTGACTCTGGCACCCGTGTTTCCTCTGTGTTCTGACAGCAGCTAGCCCTCTGTCTTGGCTTTCCTTAGCTAGCCTGCTTCTGACTAACCATTGTTCTCTTCTTTGTTTCCTTCCAGCTCCGGTCTGCCTGTGCTTCCGTTCCCCCAGAGTTCCCGTGTGTCTGTGTTGTCTTCCTGTTCGTATCTTCACCTTGTCTGCTGGTTTGTTTCTCACCTCTCCTTGTACTCCCGTCTCCTTGTTATAACAGTCTACGTCCCTGACTCCGTACGTGTTTTTCCCTGAGTATCTGCCTTGCCGTTCTCTTCATCTTGTCTCTCCTACCGTTTTCTGTTTGTCCTATTCTCTTTGAGTACCAACTGCCATAGCAGTAGTCTCCCCAGGGCCTGCTCCTAATGCTCCCTGTATAGAGGGTGGTCCACTTGGTCCCCTCGCCCAGGGGAGGTTCGCTGTTGCGGTCTAGTGGGTTCACCCTTAGTAGTCTCCCAGCTTATCTGCATACCAGTATAGTCAGGCCATGGACCCCGCTGGTACCTCTGTCTCCACCCAAAAGGAACTAGCATTCCTATGAGAGAACCAAACTAGGATCATGGCTTTTTTTAATCAATGGAGTCTCGGTTGTCAGCACTTCAGCCCTCTGACCCTGCGAACGTTTCCCAACTAGCCAGTCTTCAGCAGGAACTCGCTCAGCAACGCGATACTCAGGGTCATATTCTAAACTATATGGCTTCTGTAGATAACCGTCTGCTCTCCCTACAGAAGGCCGCTTCAGCTCCTGTTCAAGTTCCAGTCTTGCACCCACCTCCTCGTCTGGCTAAACCGCAAAATGGAGGAGATCCCAAATTGTGTCGGGGTTTTCTTAATCAGTGTCAGTTACAATTTGAATTATTGCCACAACAATACCCCACTGATCGAGCTAAGGTGGCTTTTGTAGTGTCCCACTTGGAGGGTGAGGCCTTGGCCTGGGTTAATCCCCTCTGGGAGCGTGACGACCTCCTGTGCAATGCTATGCAATGAGCAAATCTTTAACTTTTTCACTCAAACCTGCTAAAAACTGACTCTTGAGGGCTGGGTCATTCCACCTGACCTCTGCGGACCATCATCTGATCATGGTGCAATACCTCTCAGCATCCACAGAGCCCTGTTTAAGCCGTCTGAGCTCTGCCTCAACTGATGTGACCCAATCAGGGTCATCATATAACAACCCCATAGCAGAAAAAATTGCTTCTTCTGATGTCAAACAAGGATCTTCAGGATGTAATGAAAACGCCCAGATTTTGGGTTTACCTCGCAATAAAGACATAATAATCCCCACACGCTGTAATTCACTCTCTGAAGATCTGGGTCTAAGCCAAAAATATAGTAAACATATATTTTTAAATGTAAAAAACTCCTGCCGTTTACCAGAAAAAACTCAGGTAATCCTACCTTAGGTGTTGTGAATTCTGTTATCGAACTCCCTCCTGTGGTCATGAATGGTACTTCGGCGAGTTCTGTCCATGGACTCCCTCTGGTGGTTGTGAGTGGAGCTGCTGCTTCTGAGGTTCCTTCCACAGGTGATTTAGCTTATTCTTTGGCTGGCTGCTCTATTTAACTCCACTCAGATCGTTACTCTATGCCAGCTGTCAATGTTCTTGTACTGGTTCAGTTCGGTCTTGGATCTTTCTGGTGTCCTGTCTACTCCAGCAGAAGCTAAGTCCCTGCTAGTTTATTATTTGTTCATTGTTTTCTTGTCCAGCTTGCTATAATGATTTTGCCTTGCTAGCTGGAAGCTCTGGGATGCAGAGTGGCACCTCCGCACCGTGAGTCGGTGCGGAGGTCTTTTTGCACACTCTGCGTGGTCTTTTTGTAGTTTTTTGTGCTGACCGCAAAGATACCTTTCCTATCCTCAGTCTGTTTAGTAAGTCTGGACTCCCTTTGCTGAAACCTGTTTCATTTCTGTGTTTGTGACTTTCATCTTAACTCACAGTCAATATATGTGGGGGGCTTCCTTTACCTTTGGGGAATTTCTCTGAGGCAAGGTAGGCTTTATTTTCTATCTCAAGGGCTAGTTAGCTCTTAGGCTGTGAAGAGGCGTCTAGGGAGAGTCAGGAACGCTCCACGGCTATTTCTAGTGTGTGTGATAGGATTAGGGGTTGCGGTCAGCAGAGCTCCCACTTCCCAGAGCTTGTCCTTTGTTAGTTTAACCATAAGGTCTTTTCGGGTGCTCCTAACCACCAGGTCCATAACAGTACAGCTGGCCCAAAGTATTAATGCATCTCAATAGAGGGATAAGAGAAGTTCTGAGACCATTTTTTTTTCTCTGCAGCGTGTTTTGTCTTTCTTTTCCCCTTAACCTCTGGGTGGTTCAGGACACAGGTGTAGATATGGACATTCAAGGTCTGTCCTCTTGTGTGGATCATCTCACTGCAAGGGTACAAAACATTCAAGATTTTGTGGTTTAGAATCCGATGTTAGAGCCTAGAATTCCTATTCCTGATTTGTTTTCTGGGGATAGATCTAGGTTCCCGAATTTCAAAAATAATTGTAAACTGTTTCTTGCTTTGAAACCCCGCTCCTCTGGTGACCCCGTTCAACAAGTAAAAATCATTATTTCTTTGTTGCGTGGTGACCCTCAAGATAGGGCATTTTCCCTTGCGCCAGGAGATCCTGCATTGCGTGATGTAGATGCGTTTTTTCTGGCGCTTGGATTGCTTTATGATGAACCAAATTCAGTGGATCAGGCAGAGAAAATCTTGCTGGCTTTGCGTCAGGGTCAGGATGAGGCGGAGGTATATTGTCAGAAGTTTAGAAAGTGGTCTGTGCTTACTCAGTGGAATGAGTGTGCCCTGGCGGCAATTTTCAGAAAGGGTCTTTCTGAAATCCTTAAGGATGTCATGGTTGGATTTCCCACGCCTGTTGGTCTGAATGAGTCTATGTCCTTGGCCATTCAGATCGATCGGCGCTTGTGGGAGCGCAAAGCTGTGCACCATTTGACGGTATTCTCTGAGCATAGGCCTGAGCCTATGCAATGTGATAGGACTTTGACCAGAGCTGAACGGCAAGAGCACAGACGTCGGAATGGGCTGTGTTTTTACTGTGGTGATTCCACTCATGCTATCTCCGATTGTCCTAAGCGCACTAAGCAGTTCGCTAGGTCTGCCACCATTGGTACAGTACAGTCTAAATTTCTTTTGTCCGTTACTCTGATTTGCTCTTTGTTGTCCTATTCTGTTATGGCATTTGTGGATTCAGGCGCTGCCCTGAATTTGATGGACTTGGAGTTTGCCAGGCGCTGTGTTTTTTTCTTGGAGCCCTTGCAGTATCCTATTCCATTGAGAGGAATTGATGCTACGCCTTTGGCCAAGAATAAGCCTCAGTACTGGACTCAATTGACCATGTGCATGGCTCCTGCACATCAGGAGGATATTCGCTTTTTGGTGTTGCATAATCTGCATGATGTGGTCGTTTTGGGGTTGCCATGGCTACAGGTCCATAATCCAGTTTTGGATTGGAAATCTATGTCTGTGTCCAGCTGGGGTTGTCAAGGGGTACATGGTGATGTTCCATTGTTGTCAATTTCGCCTTCCACTCCTTCTGAAGTCCCTGAGTTTTTGTCGGATTACCGGGATGTATTTGATGAGCCCAAATCCAGTGCCCTACCTCCCCATAGGGATTGCGATTGTGCTATTAATTTGATTCCTGGTAGTAAGTTTCCTAAGGGCCGACTGTTCAATTTATCTGTGCCAGAGTACGCCGCTATGCGGAGTTTTATAAAGGAATCCTTGGAGAAAGGTCATATTCGCCCGTCGTCATCACCGTTGGGAGCAGGGTTCTTTTTTGTGGCCAAGAAGAATGGTTCTTTGAGACCTTGTATTGATTACCGCCTTCTTAATAAGATCACAGTCAAATTTCAGTACCCTTTGCCGCTGCTGTCTGATTTGTTTGCTCGGATTAAGGGGGCTAGTTGGTTCACCAAGATAGATCTTCGAGGGGCGTATAATCTTGTGCGTATTAAACAGGGTGATGAATGGAAAACAGCATTTAATACGCCCGAGGCCCATTTTGAGTACCTGGTTATGCCATTCGGGCTTTCTAATGCTCCATCTGTATTTCAGTCCTTTATGCATGACATCTTCCGAGAGTACCTGGATAGATTCATGATTGTATATTTGGATGATATTTTGGTCTTTTCGGATGATTGGGAGTCTCATGTAAAGCAGGTCAGAATGGTGTTCCAGGTCCTTCGTGCGAATTCCTTGTTTGTGAAGGGGTCAAAGTGTCTCTTTGGAGTTCAGAAGGTTTCATTTTTGGGTTTCATTTTTTCCCCTTCTACTATCGAGATGGACCCTGTTAAAGTTCAGGCCATTTATGATTGGACTCAGCCGACATCTGTGAAGAGCCTTCAGAAGTTCCTGGGCTTTGCTAATTTTTACCGTCGCTTCATCGCTAATTTTTCTAGTGTTGCTAAACCGTTGACTGATTTGACCAAGAAAGGTGCTGATGTGGTCAATTGGTCCTCTGCGGCTGTAGAGGCTTTTCAGGAGTTGAAGCATCGTTTTTCTTCTGCCCCTGTGTTGTGTCAGCCAGATGTTTCGCTCCCGTTTCAGGTCGAGGTTGATGCTTCTGAGATTGGAGCAGGGGCTGTTTTGTCGCAAAGAAGTTCTGATGGCTCGGTGATGAAACCATGTGCCTTCTTTTCTAGAAAGTTCTCGGCTGCTGAGCGCAATTATGATGTTGGCAATCGAGAGTTGTTGGCCATGAAGTGGGCATTCGAGGAGTGGCGAAATTGGCTTGAAGGAGCCAAGCATCGCGTGGTGGTTTTGACGGATCACAAGAATTTGACTTATCTCGAGTCTGCCAAACGGTTGAATCCTAGACAGGCTCGATGGTCGCTGTTTTTCTCCCGTTTTGATTTTGTGGTTTCGTACCTTCCGGGCTCTAAGAATGTGAAGGCTGATGCCCTGTCAAGGAGTTTTGTGCCTGACTCTCCGGGTGTTCCTGAGCCGGCGGGTATTCTCAAAGAGGGGGTAATTTTGTCTGCCATCTCCCCTGATTTGCGGCGGATGCTGCAGAAGTTTCAGGCTGATAGACCTGACCGTTGTCCAGCGGAGAAACTGTTTGTCCCTGATAGATGGACTAGTAGAGTTATCTCTGAGGTTCATTGTTCGGTGTTGGCTGGTCTTCCTGGAATCTTTGGTACCAAAGATTTGGTGGCTAGATCCTTTTGGTGGCCTTCTTTGTCACGGGATGTGCTTTCTTTTGTGCAGTCCTGTGGGACTTGTGCTCGGGCTAAGCCCTGCTGTTCTCGTGCCAGTGGGTTGCTTTTGCCCTTGCCAGTCTCGAAGAGGCCCTGGACGCATATTTCCATGGATTTTATTTCAGATCTCCCTGTCTCTCAGAGGATGTCGGTCATTTGGGTGGTTTGTGATCGCTTCTCTAAGATGGTCCATTTGGTACCCTTGTCTAAATTGCCTTCTTCCTCTGATTTGGTGCCATTGTTTTTCCAGCATGTGGTTCGTTTGCATGGCATTCCGGAGAACATCATCTCGGACAGAGGTTCCCAGTTTATTTCGAGGTTTTGGCGGTCCTTTTGTGCTAAGATGGGCATTGATTTGTCTTTTTCTTCGGCTTTCCATCCTCAGACAAATGGCCAAACCGAACGAACTAATCAGACTTTGGAAACATATCTGAGATGCTTTGTTTCTGCTGATCAGGATGATTGGGTGTCCTTCTTGCCTTTGACCGAGTTCGCCCTTAGTAGTGTAGCATCGGGTGGTTTCGTCAAACTCAATCTGACAGGTGCCCCGCCCCTATCAAAGTGTATCAAAGTGTGTAACCCCTCCCCTCCCCTTGTCTGACGGCTGGAATCCAGCTGTCCCTCCTTGTTTGATTTCCCCTTTTGATATAGTTTGATATAGTTTGATATTATTCCCGTATTTGTTTTATATTAGATTTTATACGTAGCTCGAGCTTGATTCTGTAAGCTGTGTTTTATTCACAGTGTACACATATAGTGCAGAACTTTGTTTTATAACACAACCAGCTGTTTATTTGTGTCTCTACTGACCATTAACTAAATGATGGTCCCCTTATTTACACAAACAGAAAAGACAGATTTTCTGTTTGTGCCTCAGAGGTCATTTGCCGGGCAGTGTGTTTTATTTATGTTTTTATAACGCACCATGTTTGATATTGTTAATTTGATTCTGGGAAAAGGTAGTTGTTATCTGAGGTGTCATTTGTTTTTGTATTCGCTTTCTCTTTGTTCCTGATGTGGCTGTAGTTGTTATCTGAGGGGTCATTTGTTTTTTGTATATTAGCTTTTTGATAATCCCCTATTAGATGACCGTGTCAGAAAAAAGGAAATACACTTTAAGTTAGCTAACAGCAACGGCCTTACTAGGGATCTCAGGATCCCATGTTTAGTACTGTCATATGTTGCATAATTTTAGCACATTTCCTGTACCACAGTATATTTTATCATGTGCATCATTATTAGTCATTTAGGACTTATTTATGTTATCATGTTTTTGCACTTTATTAATATGCTGTCCACATATAGTATTTTTGATATCTCAAAAGGGTGTGACACATTCCCATATATTATTCCAGCTTTCTTTAATTCTACATTATTTTAGCACATATTAATTTTACAGGTGCCTGTGCTGTCTATAATTTGACTCCTTTTTATTCAAAGACATCTAACATATGCAGACTTTTAAAGCTTTTTTACATTTCTATTGGTGTTACATTTCTATTGGTGTTACTTTTGCACATGTATTACTGGCTTCTTTAAAAATATGAATATTATCTAGTTTACTTATGTTGCAGTATTTTATTTTCCTGGTGTTACTTTTGCACATGTATTACTGTTTTTCTTGTTTTTTGTGTAAAATCTCGGTCAGGCAGGCACGAACACACACACACACAACACAGAACCCACACACAACAAACACACATAACATACAAAACACACACAACACATACAACACGCACAACAAACATACACACACACACACAACAAACACACAGAACACACACACACAAGAAATAGACATTTAGGACTTATTTATGTTATTATGTTTTTGCACTTTGCCTGTGCTGCCTATAATTTGACTCCTTTTTATTCAAAGACAGCTAACATATGCAGACTTTTAAAGCTTTTTTACATTTCTATTAGTGTTACATATCTATTGGTGTTACTTTTGCACATGTATTACTGGATTCTTTAAAAATATGAATATTATCTGGTTTACTTATGTTGCAGTATTTTATTTTCCTGGTGTTACTTTTGCACATGTATGTTAGGGTTGGCGGAACGCACCAAATATATAGTTTATTAGATGGAATTGGTGCGTTCGCAACCCAGGATCCACCGTGCAGGAAAGTACCTGCTGCTAAGTAAGACGGACTATATGGCGGTACTATAAGTATACATACAAGGGTTAACTTCACCCTGCGTGAAGGAAGCGATCCTGTTGCGTCACAGGACCGCGGTACCGCACATAGAGCGCGAGCAATAAGTCAGCGAACACAACCCCAACTAGGATTGAAGTCCGATAAGACCACTGCTGGCACAACACCGCAACTGGGTGTGTAAGGAAACTATTGAAATAGTAAATAAAGGCACGAGAGTGCGTGCGGTGCCGCACAAACGGACGCCGCTAACCACCCAGGCTTGGGTAAGAAAAGCACACGGTGCCGTACAGGCGGTCACAGCAACTAGACGCTGTTATGTGTGTTTTGTGCTGATGGCTAGTCGGGCGCTAGATAGCTACCATCATCCGCAAACAGTCAACAACACTAGGGAGGGATATTTAGGAGCTTTCATCCTTCGACATACATCCATCTACACACACACATATTTTCAAGACAATACTAGCGCATGGCCGTGCGGTCATGCGCAGTTTATATAGTTGCAGCACAGGAAGCTGCTAGTGAAGTTTTTGCCCTTTCAGGACCTTCCAGGAGGACCAATGGAATGTACTGCAGCACCTGAGCATGTGAGCGAACATGTGGCCCTCGACCTCCAATGGGAGACCCTGCCCTGGGCATGCTCAGAGTGAGTAAACAAGGACTTAGTCCCAGAGAGGCTCGCTCGCCGCAGATCAGTGCAGGGTACCATAGGAAAGCCAGAAAAGGCAGTAGTGACCCTATGCACCGAATCAGCCTCAGCGAGACGCTGGGAGCGACGTCTCCGCTGAGCAGAGCCCACCGCGGCCGATACCGAATGGGAGACCGCAGCAGACACGGATCAAGATTCCCCCTGTGCAGCAGAGGAAACTCGACTCCTAACATTACCCCCCCCTCCTAGGGCCCCCCCTTCCTTGAGCCTCACTATGCTCAAAAGCTGCGATAAGCAGCGGAGCCCGAATGTGCTCCACAGGCTCCCAGGTTCTATCCTCTGGGCCGTGACCCTTCCAGTCCACCAGATAAAATTTCTTGCCACGTACCACCTTGCACCCCACAATAGCATTCACCTCAAACTCATCCGTGGATGAACCCGATGTCCCAGCAGATGACTCAGAAAACCGGGACAAATGAACGGGCTTTAAGAGGGAAACGTGGAAAGTATCGGTGATACCAAGGCGTGGAGGAATAGCCAAACGGTAGACCACAGGGTTGACCTGTTCCAGAACCTTAAACGGGCCAATGTAGCGAGGAGCAAACTTAGTGGAAATGGAGAGTAAAATGGAACCGGGAGAAGAACAGGGACCATCTAGCCTGGCGAGAATTCAGCCGCTGGGCCGTTTGCAGATACACCAAGTTCTTGTGGTCAGTGAAGACTTGGAAGGGAAAGCGAGCTCCCTCCAAGAGATGTCTCCACTCCGAAAAAGCCAACTTCATGGCCAGCAACTCCCTGTCCCCGATGGAATAATTCCTCTCCGCTGGTGTGAAGGTCTTGGAGAAGAAGAAGCAAGGATGCTTCCGACCTTGAGCATCCTTTTGGAAAAGGATTGCTCCAGCACCAACGGATGAGGCATCCACCTCCAAGATAAATGGCTTATCAACATCGGGGCGATGTAGGATGGGAGCGCTAGCGAAGTGTGACTTGATCGAGAGAAAGGCTTTGGAGACCTCCTCTGACCACAACTTGGGATTTGCTCCCTTCTTGGTGAGGGCAACCAAGGGAGCTACCAAAGTTGAGAAGTGTGGAATGAACTGGCGATAATAATTAATGAACCCCATAAAGCGCTGCACCGCTTTAAGAGAATGGGGTTCCTGCCAGTCCATTACAGCCTGTAGCTTGGCAGGATCCATAGCCAAACCCTGGGCAGAGATGATATAACCAAGGAAAGGCAAGGACTCCTGCTCAAACACACACTTCTCCAACTTGGCGTAGAGGGAGTTTGCCCGTAAGAGGTCGAAGACTTTGCGAACATCTCTCCGATGGGAGTCAATATCTGGAGAGAAGATGAGAATATCATCCAGATAGACTACGACCGAGGTGGTGAGCATATCCCGGAAGATGTCGTTCACAATGTCTTGGAAAACGGCTGGGGCATTACAGAGCCCAAAGGGCATCACCAGATATTCATAGTGCCCATCCCTGGTGTTAAAAGCCGTCTTCCATTCATCCCCCTCACGGATGCGAATCAGGTTGTAGGCACCCCGCAGATCTAACTTCGTAAATACCCTCGCTCCCCGTAGCCTATCAAACAGCTCAGATATCAGGGGTAATGGGTACTTGTTCTTAACGGTGATGGCGTTAAGACCCCTGTAGTCTATGCATGGACGTAAGTCTCCAGTCTTCTTCTGTACGAAGAAGAACCCAGCACCTGCCGGTGACACTGACTTCCTAATGAATCCTCTTGCCAGATTCTCTTGGATGTACTGAGACATTGCCTCCGTCTCCGGGAGAGATAAAGGATAGACTCGACCCCGGGGAGGCTCAGCACCAGGCAAGAGGTCAATAGGACAGTCATAGGGGCAGTGAGGCGGAAGGGTCTCCGCAGCTCTTTTGGAGAACACGTCTGCATAGGGCCAATAGTGCTTGGGGAGAGAGGAAAGATCTGCGGGTACCTGTGTAGTAGCAACCTGAACGCACTCCCTCTGACATCTACCCTCGCAGGATTTACTCCATCCCAAAATTCTCCCAGAGGACCACTCAATATGAGGAGAATGGTAGCAAAGCCATGGTATCCCCAACAGGACCTCATCAATTCCCTCAGGAATGACTAATAGAAAGATTATCTCCTGATGTGATGGAGACACAGAAAGCGTGAAAGGAATGGTTTGGTGGGTAATCTGTGAGGGTAGTGTTGACCCATTTACCACTCGAACGGTCACAGGCTTGGCGAGCATCACCAAGGGTATTGCGTGACGCTGGGCAAAAGAGGAAGACATAAAATTACCCTCTGCCCCAGAATCCACGCATAGCTCGACCATAAGAGTGGATGGGCCTATGGTAATTGTCCCCTTGAAGGACAACTTTGAGGCAAACGTCGCCGTGTCTAGTGTACCTCCTCCAACTGCCACTAAACGCTGACGTTTCCCCGACCGCTGAGGACCCTTGGAGGCAAGATGTCCTGACTGCCGGTAAACATGACGGACCTTATGTGCACGGGCGGACTGAGACTTGGATCCAGCTCGTGTCACCTCTAAGGCCTCATGTGACTCGGACGCCTGGACTGGAGATTCCAAAGGTTTGGCGAAGGTGGGAGCCAGCCGAAACCTCTGCCTACACTGGGCTCGCTCCAACCTTCGCTCGTGAAAATGAAGGTCTTTGCGAGTAGATATGGCTATGAGCTCCTCCAGTGTGGCGGGAATCTCCCTAGTGGCCAAAGCGTCTTTCACATGGTCAGCCAGCCCCCTCCAAAATACGGGAATGAGGGTTTTATCTGACCATTCCAACTCAGACGCTAATGTCCGGAAGAGAACAGCAAAATGGCTGACCATGGTTGAACCCTGAGTCAAAGCCAGCAGCTGGAGAGCTGTATCATGGGTGACTTGAGGTCCTAAAAAGACCTGTTTCAGAGAGTCCAGAAACCGAGGAACACTCCGCACCACATGATCGTTGCGCTCCCACAGCGGCATAGCCCACTCCAACGGTCTGTCCGACAAGAGGGAGATTATGAATCCCACCTTTGCCCGCTCAGTAGGGAAACGTGCAGCCAGGAGCTCGAGGTGTATACCACATTGGCTCACGAAACCCCTACAGGACTTACTGTCCCCAGAGTATCTCTCAGGCAAAGGAAGGTGAGATAGGGTCAGAACAGAGGTGGCAGTGGGTAAAGCTGCTGCAGCCACGCTAGCAGCCTGAACAGCTATTGCGGTAACATCCACCGCCGAGGTTGCACGCTCAAGAGACGCCAACCGGCCCTCCAGCAGCTGGATGTACCCCTGCAATCGCTGTTCATCCGCCATTACTTAGCCAGATCCTGGCGCTAGTTTTCTGTTAGGGTTGGCGGAACGCACCAAATATATAGTTTATTAGATGGAATTGGTGCGTTCGCAACCCGGGATCCACCGTGCAGGAAAGTACCTGCTGCTAAGTAAGACGGACTATATGGCGGTACTATAAGTATACATACAAGGGTTAACTTCACCCTGCGTGAAGGAAGCGATCCTGTTGCGTCACAGGACCGCGGTACTGCACATAGAGCGCGAGCAATAAGTCAGCGAACACAACCCCAACTAGGATTGAAGTCCGATTAGACCACTGCTGGCACAACACCGCAACTGGGTGTGTAAGGAAACTATTGAAATAGTAAATAAAGACACGAGAGTGCGTGCGGTGCCGCACAAACGGACGCCGCTAACCACCCAGGCTTGGGTAAGGAAAGCGCACGGCGCCGTACAGGTGGTCACAGCAACTAGACGCTGTTATGTGTGTTTTGTGCTGATGGCTAGTCGGGCGCTAGATAGCTACCATCATCCGCAAACAGTCAACAACACTAGGGAGGGATATTTAGGAGCTTTCATCCTTCGACATACATCCATCTACACACACACATATTTTCAAGACAATACTAGCGCATGGCCGTGCGGTCATGCGCAGTTTATATAGTTGCAGCACAGGAAGCTGCTACTGAAGTTTTTGCCCTTTCAGGACCTTCCAGAAGGACCAATGGAAAGTGCTGCAGTACCTGAGCATGTTTTGCCCTTTCAGGACCTTCCAGGAGGACCAATGGAATGTACTGCAGCACCTGAGCATGTGAGCGAAAATGTGGCCCTCGACCTCCAATGGGAGACCCTGCCCTGGGCATGCTCAGTGTGAGTAAACAAGGACTTAGTCCCAGAGAGGCTCGCTCGCCGCAGATCAGTGCAGGGTACCATAGGAAAGCCAGAAAAGGCAGTAGTGACCCTATGCACCGAATTAGCCTCAGCGAGACGCTGGGAGCGACGTCTCCGCTGAGCAGAGCCCACTGCGGCCGATACCGAATGGGAGACCGCAGCAGACGCGGATCGAGATTCCCCCTGTGCAGCAGAGGAAACTCGACTCCTAACAATGTATTACTGTTTTTCTTGTTTTTTGTGTAAAATCTCGGTCAGGCAGGCATGAACACACACACACACACACAACACAGAACCCACACACAACAAACACACATATCATACAAAATACACACAACACATACAACACGCACGACAAACATACACACACAACATACAGAACACATACAACACATGCGGCACACACAACACACACACACACAACACAGAACCCACACACAACAAACACACATAACATACAAAACACACACAACACATACAACACGCACGACAAACATACACACACAACATACAGAACACATACAACACATGCGGCACACACAACACACACACACAACAAACACACAGAACACACACACACTCAAGAAATAGACATTTAGGACTTATTTATGTTATTATGTTTTTGCACTTTGCCTGTGCTGCCTATAATTTGACTCCTTTTTATTCAAAGACAGCTAACATATGCAGACTTTTAAAGCTTTTTTTACATTTCTATTGGTGTTACATTTCTATTGGTGTTACTTTTGCACATGTATTACTGGATTCTTTAAAAATATGAATATTATCTAGTTTACTTATGTTGCAGTATTTTATTTTCCTGGTGTTACTTTTGCACATGTATTACTGTTTTTCTTGTTTTTGTGTAAAATCTCGGTCAGGCAGGCACGAACACACACACACACAACACAGAACCCACACACAACAAACACACATAACATACAAAACACACACAACACATACAACACACACGACAAACATACACACACAACATACAGAACACATACAACACATGCGGCACACACAACACACACACACAACAAACACACAGAACACACACACACACACAAGAAATAGACATTTAGGACTTATTTATGTTATTATGTTTTTGCACTTTGCCTGTGCTGTCTATAATTTGACTCCTTTTTATTCAAAGACAGCTAACATATGCAGACTTTTAAAGCTTTTTTACATATCTATTGGTGTTACATTTCTATTGGTGTTACTTTTGCACATGTATTACTGGATTCTTTAAAAATATGAATATTATCTAGTTTACTTATGTTGCAGTATTTTATTTTCCTGGTGTTACTTTTGCACATGTATTACTGGCGTCTTTAAAAAATATGAATATTATTTAGTTTACTTATGTTACAGTATTTTATTTTCCGTGTGTTACTTATGCACATGTATTACTGGCGTCTTCAAAAGTTATGATCCATACCTTTTCTATATAAATATGGGTAAATGAATACACCATTATAGAACCATTTCGAATCCATGTTTTGTTGAAAATAACTGGGCATACATAAGAAACCGTGCAATATATCTTTATAGAAATAACACTTCTGCACCCACGGGCGCTTCTCAGCAACCCCTGCAGCTGGTACTCATCAGGCACTGTGAAATAATGCAAAAATACATCTGTGTGCGGCTGGCGGGATCAACATTTTGCTGTTATAAGTTTATGGTTCTGTAAAGAACACACAACACATACAGAACACACACACACAACACACAACAAGCACATATTATGAAAAATGACAATCATTGTATGTGATTTAAAAGACTTTAGTCGCTCACACTTATCACAGAAAGATTTAGTTTAAAAACTGCTTAGTCATGGGGATTTAGATTTATCAGGGGTGATTTAGTTTGAAAGCACACAGCTCCGCGATAATGTCGGGGGTTGGGCAGGCATTTAACAGTCTTTCATATGTATCACAGAAAGATTTTAGTTCCATCTGTGCGAGTTTGCTTTGAGCGTACTGTGCAGCCATGTCAGTAAACATTTTGACATGGTCATCATCCCACGGAGGACGACCTGTGTAAGGTGTATGTACAGCAACTTTCTGTTTTTTACCTACACGGCGACGGGATACTGCGCGTTTCTTTAGAGGTAATACAGGGGCAAAAACGCTAGAAGAGCCTGTAAGAGCAGTATCTGCAGATTGCACAGTCTGACACACCGGTATATTGAGGGGATCTATGGGTGACCACATACCCTCGGAGAGCTGTTCAATTTCTCTGTTTTCAGGAGTAACTTGTGGTATGGCGACTGCACTATTAGCGTCCCGAGTTATGCAGGGACTAGCGTTCTGCGATGCACGTCTCTCTCTTGAAACGTTCGTATATTTCTGATGGGGAATCTTGGGGCTTGGATTCCCGGGTTGTTTTGGGGCCGCGTAGCATTCATCACGATCCACAACACAGATGGGCGAAAGAGATGTTGTTCTCACCGCCGTATTAGCTCTTTGTGGTTGATTCTCTGCAGCTCCGTAATTACGCCTGTGCAAAACTCGTTTCTGAAGAGGAGACGTATCTAAAAGAAAAGATACAAGTGGCGGTTAGCCGCGAAACGGAGCAAAATTGGAAGAGCTAAACGGCGACGCTTAGCTATGATCCTGCGTAATATTTGAAAAGTTAGCGGTGCCAGTTACCCATGAAATCATTGTAACAATATTTACATAAACCTGTATAGAGCAGCCCAGATATATACTTACAAGTATGAAGCGGGAATTGCCCCACAACAGCTCCTGGTTTAACGGTTGGCGCAATGCTCAAACTCGCCGAGATGGGAATATTCTCTTTTTCAAGCTGTATTTTCCGGGCAACTAGATTAGCGGATGTAAGTAAAAATATAACGATTAGCTAACACAGAATTGATTTTCTACACAAAACTGCAGCGTTGAGACGGATATATATATATATATATATACATATATATATATATATATATATATTTTTTTTTTTCAAAATGAATTTTCTAACAGCTAGTTAGCAGCTGTAAGTAAATATGAGTATTACACAAAAGTGAGAATCGACTGTATTTCAAGTGACCAGATACCATTTCTATTCTTGAAACACCTGCGTAACGAGCTGCCGCGTCTTTTAGGCGCATCGGGTTTCGATGAAATTGCAGGGTTCTTGACATCTATGATCTCCACATCTGAGCCCAGCGTATCGCATGGCTCGGGAACACACCAGTTTTCAGGCATATCGTCAGATGTCTCCGTGTCAGTAGCTGTATGAGAAATTGCGCGTAGTTCGTGTTTACATACAAAGGATTAAAGCAACTGACATAGTATAATATAGTTTTACGGCATAAACATATTTGCGGTGGAAAATTAATATAGCAAGACTTATGCCGCTATATATTAATAATTCAGTATTATATTGGTGGCTACCGCTATTATTTGTTTTATTAATTTAATCATATATTTATTATGACATAATTTGTGTAATACAATAGTTAATAGATGCTATAGTTTTACGCCATAAACAGTATATATTAATATAGATAATATATATATATATATATATTTAGCTTTCTTACATGTGATACATGAAAGATAAATATCTTTGTACCGTGTTACAATGACATTTTTCCCTATCTAAAAGCAAAAAGGCGCGCCTAATTACCCATGATGAGGTGAAGAGCAGGTCCATTATCGGATATCGGCGCCACGGCTTCAATGCGCTCATAATTCTGCGTTATGAAATTATTGCGCCAATCGGGCGACATACACGGCTCTTAAATAAGAAAGAATGCATGAATATATAATTAATATAAATTACTTATAATATAATGACTCAATCAGAATGAGTCAATACTCTGTACATTATACGCGTATAATACGGAGTTAATACATGCATTAATTGCATGTATGCCTGTGTTCTGGGTGTTAACAGAAGCCGTGTGGTGGGGCGTAACTGGGTGTGTTTCTGGGTGTTAACAGCTGGCTTGTTTTCTGACACTCAGGATAAATACAGCTGGCTGTACCACTATAGTACAGCAGACATCCACCAGTAGCCAGACTAGACTAAAAGAAGAACTATTCTAAATGTAAGTATATAAGACAGTTGGCTTATTATTCGCAAATGCTTAATTATATTTAACTATGCATCTCTAAAACCATAATTAAGGATGTTATTTGTTTAATAAGTTAGTGTTATACGGGCAGCTAGATGCATATTTAGTGGCGCTGTATAATATAGCTTTACTGCATAAACCATATTTGAGGTACATAATTAATATAGAAAGACTTATGGCGGGGGCATAACCACCATTGTTATCTGACATGTGCTAGCAATTAGTCACGGGTGCCGTATAATGCGGATTCCCTGTAGGTGTGGTCAGGTCACGGTGGGTGGTAATTTCTCTTTAAATACATGGATAGTTCCTCCAAGCTTGAGAGGCAGAATCTTAAACACCATTTTTCTGGGCCTCTGAACAGCTGCGCTACTCTCTGAAAAAGTAAGTGTTTACTGTTTTATTTGCGGCCTAATATTATCATTGCCTGTAACGCATATTTTTGTAACGTAGTTTTAACCCCTCTGTGACCTTAGACGTACTATCCCGTCGAGGTGCCCTGGGCTTATCTGACCCTGGACGGGATAGTACGTCATAGCCGATCGGCCGCGCTCACGGGGGGAGCGCGGCCGATCGCGGCCGGGTGTCAGCTGCTTATCGCAGCTGACATCCGGCACTATGTGCCAGGAGCGGTCACGGACCGCCCCCGGCACATTAACCCCTGGCACACCGCGATCAAAGATAATCGCGATGTGCCGGCGGTGCAGGGAAGCACCGCGCAGGGAGGGGGCTCCCTGCGGGCTTCCCTGAGACCCCCGGAGCAACGCGATGTGATCGCGTTGCTGCGAGGGTCTCACCTCCCTCCCTGCTCCCTCCAGCCCCGGATCCAAGATGGCCGCGGATCCGGGTCCTGCAGGGAGGGAGGTGGCTTCACAGAGCCTGCTCAGAGCAGGCACTGTGAAGCCTGCAGCGCTGCATGTCAGATCAGTGATCTGACAGAGTGCTGTGCAAACTGTCAGATCACTGATCTGTGATGTCCCCCCCTGGGACAAAGTAAAAAAGTAAAAAAAAAATTTTCCAAATGTGTAAAAAAAATAAAAAAAAATATTCCAAAATAATGAAAAAAAAAAAATATTATTCCCATAAATACATTTCTTCATCTAAATAAAAAAAACAAAACAATAAAAGTACACATATTTAGTATCGCCGCGTCCGTAACGACCCGACCTATAAAACTGTCCCACTAGTTAACCCCTTCAGTAAACACCGTAAGAAAAAAAAAAAAAAACGAGGCAAAAAACAACGCTTTATTATCATACCGCCGAACAAAAAGTGGAATAACACGCGATCAAAAGGACAGATATAAATAACCATGGTACCGCTGAAAGCGTCATATTGTCCCGCAAAAAAAGAGCTGCCATACAGCATCATCAGCAAAAAAATAAAAAAGTTATAGTCCTGAGAATAAAGCGATGCAAAAATAATTATTTTTTCTGTAAAATAGTTTTTATCGTATAAAAGCGCCAAACCATAAAAAAATGATATAAATGAGGTATCGCTGTAATCGTACTGACCCGAAGAATAAAACTGATTTATCAATTTTACCAAACGCGGAACGGTATAAACGCCTCCCCCAATAGAAATTCATGAAAAGCTGGCTTTTGGTCATTCTTCCTCACAAAAATCGGAATAAAAAGCGATCAAAAAATGGCACGTGCTTAAAAATGTTTTCAATAAAAACGTCAACTCGTCCCGCAAAAAACAAGACCTCACATGACTCTGTGGACCAAAATATGGAAAAATTATAGCTCTCAAAATGTGGTATTGCAAAAAATATTTTTTGCAATAAAAAGGGTCTTTCAGTGTGTGATGGCTGCCAATCATAAAAATCCGCTAAAAAACTCGCTATAAAAGTAAATCAAACCCCCCTTCATCACCCCCTTAGTTAGGGAAAAATAAAAAAAAATGTATTTATTTCCATTTTCCCATTAGGGCTAGGGTTAGGGCTAGGGTTAGGGCTAGGGCTAGGGTTAGGGCTAGGGTTAGGGCTAGGGTTAGGGCTAGGGCTAGGGTTAGGGCTAGTGCTAGGGTTAGGGTTAGGGCTAGGGCTAGGGTTAGGGTTAGGGCTAGGGTTAGGGCTAGGGTTAGGGCTAGGGCTAGGGTTAGGGCTAGGGTTAGGGCTAGGGTTAGGGTTAGGGTTAGGGCTAGGGTTAGGGCTAGGGTTAGGGCTAGGGTTAGGGCTAGGGTTAGGGTTAGGGTTAGGGCTAGGGTTAGGGCTAGGGTTAGGGCTAGGGTTAGGGTTAGGGTTGGGGCTACAGTTAGGGTTGGGGCTAAAGTTAGGGTTAGGGTTTAGATTACATTTACAGTTGGGAATAGGGTTGGGATTAGGGTTAGGGGTGTGTCAGGGTTAGAGGTGTGGTTAGGGTTACCGTTGGAATTAGGGTTAGGGGTGTGTTTAGATTAGGGTTTCAGTTATAATTGGGGGGTTTCCACTGTTTCGGCACATCAGGGGCTCTCCAAACACGACATGGCGTCCGATCTCAATTCCAGCCAATTCTGCGTTGAAAAAGTAAAACAGTGCTCCTTCCCTTCCGAGCTCTCCTGTGTGCCCAAACAGGGGTTTACCCCAACATATGGGGTATCAGCGTACTCAGGACAAATTGGACAACAACTTTTGTGGACCAATTTCTCCTGTTACCCTTGGGAAAATACAAAACTGGGGGCTAAAAAATAATTTTTGTGGGAAAACAAAAAGATTTTTTATTTTCACGGCTCTGCGTTATAAACTGTAGTGAAACACTTGGGGGTTCAAAGTTCTCACAACACATCTAGATAAGTTCATTGAGGGGTCTAGTTTCCAATATGGGGTCACTTGTGGGGGGTTTCTACTGTTTAGGTACATTAGGGGCTCTGCAAACGCAATGTGACGCCTGCAGACCAATCCATCTAAGTCTGCATTCCAAATGATGCTCCTTCCCTTCCGAGCCCTCCCATGCGCCCAAACGGTGGTTCCCCCCCACATATGGGGTATCAGCGTACTCAGGACAAATTGGACAACAACTTTTGGGGTCCAATTTCTCCTGTTACCCTAGGGAAAATACAAAACTGGGGGCTAAAAAATAATTTTTGTGGGAAAAAAATTTAGTTTTATTTTTATGGCTCTGCATTATAAACTTCTGTGAAGCCCTTGGTGGGTCAAAGTGCTCACCACACATCCAGATAAGTTCCTTAGGGGGTCTACTTTCCAAAATGGTGTCACTTGTGGGGGGTTTCAATGTTTAGGCACATCAGTGGCTCTCCAAACGCAACATGGCGTCCCATCTCAATTTCTGTCAATTTTGCATTGAAAAGTCAAACTGCGCTCCTTCCCTTCCGAGCTCTCCCATGCGCCCAAACAGTGGTTTACTGCCACATATGGGGTATCAGCGTACTCAGGACAAATTGGACAACAACTTTTGAGGTCCAATTTCTTCTCTTACCCTTGGAAAAATAAAAAATTGGGGGCAAAAATATAATTTTTGTGAAAAAATATGATTTTTTATTTTTACGGTTCTGCATTATAAACTTCTGTGAAGCACTTGGTGGGTCAAAGTGCTCACCACACATCCAGATAAGTTCCTTAGGGGGTCTACTTTCCAAAATGGTGTCACTTGTGGGGGGTTTCAATGTTTAGGCACATCAGTGGCTCTCCAAACGCAACATGGCGTCCCATCTCAATTCCTGTCAATTTTGCATTGAAAAGTCAAATAGCGCTCCTTCCCTTCCGAGCTCTCCCATGCGCCCAAACAGTGGTTTACTGCCACATATGGGGTATCAGCGTACTCAGGACAAATTGGACAACAACTTTTTGGGTCCAATTTCTCCTGTTACCCTTGGTAAAATAAAACAAATTGGAGCTGAAGTAAATTTTTTGTGTAAAAAAGTTAAATGTTCATTTTTATTTAAACATTCCAAAAATTCCTATTAAACACCTGAAGGGTTAATAAACTTCTTGAATGTGGTTTTGAACACCTTGAGGGGTGCAGTTTTTAGAATGGTGTCACACTTGGGCATTTTCTATCATATAGACCCCTCAAAATGACTTCAAATGAGACGTGGTCCCTAAAAAATAATGGTGTTGTAAAAATGAGAAATTGCTGGTCAACTTTTAACCCTTATAACTCCCTAACAAAAAAAAAAATTGGTTCCAAAATTATGCTGATGTAAAGGAGACATGTGGGAAATGTTACTTATTAAGTATTTTGTGTGACATATCTCTGTGATTTAATTGCATAAAAATTCAAAGTTTGAAAATTGCGAAATTTTCAAAATTTTCGCCAAATTTCCGTTTTTTTCACAAATAAACGCAGGTACTATCAAAGAAATTTTACCACTATCATGAAGTACAATATGTCACGAGAAAACAATGTCAGAATCACCAGGATCCGTTGAAGCGTTTCGGAGTTATAACCTCATAAAGGGACAGTGGTCAGAATTGTAAAAATTGGCCTGGTCATTGACGTGCAAACCACCCTTGGGGGTAAAGGGGTTAAACTGTATTTATTGGCAGAGCAGTTATAGATAAAACTTTTCCCCTATTTATTTAAGATGGAAGCCCAATACCCTCGCGATCAATGCAGCCCCCTTCTTGCAAGCACACAATTAGGTATTATACGCGTATAATGTACAGAGTATTGACTCATTCTGATTGAGTCATTATATTATAAGTAGTGTTGAGCGATACCTTCCGATATCGGAAAGTATCGGTATCGGTTGGGATCGGCCGATATTCAAAAAATATCGGATATCGCCGATACCGATACCCGATCCCAATGCAAGTCAATGGGACCAAAATATCGGAATTAAAATAAACCCTTTCTTTCCTTGTAGGTTCATTCTACATCAAGGAAAACAACTAAGAATAATGTAGGATGTATTGTGGGAGGTGGCGGAGACATTAAAGGCAATGAGGTTTAGCCCAATCAAATAGAATAGCATGTTTTTTTTTTTTTTAAAGACGTTCGGAGTGAAAAAGATATTGAGTATGTAAATTTTTTTTATTTTGTCAGATATTGATGTTTCACTATTCCACGCCCTTCCCCTTCTTTTTTTTCTTTTTTTTTTTTACTTTTCCCACACTTTCATCTTCATCATCATCAGCATCTTTGACATCAACTTCTTCTTCACCTTATTCATCTTCTTCTTCATCTTCTACCTATTTTTTTTTTTTATTACATTCTTCATATTCATTTTATTCAACTATTATTATTCTTCCTATTCTACATATTCTTTTTATTCCACTGTTATTATTCTTCCTATTCTACTTCTTCATCATATTCTCATTTGTGACAGGCATTCCCGTAGTTGTTATCTATAAAAGTTGGAAGATTACACCTTCCGTTCTGCCAGTCACAAAAGTTACATTTGTCCGCGTTCAGTTTGGCCTGCAGCATCAGGCTTTATCCAGGGGCACCACGAGGAGGAACGGACTCACCCCCATACACTGCTTAGTCTTCTTCTGCATATAATTTAGATAATATCTTTTGCTCTGATATTAAGTCTTATGCTTAATGTTCTTCTGCTCTTTGTTCTGCAGCCTCTTGTTCTTCTGCTTCTCGGTCTTCCATGTCGTCGTCTCCAGGGTCGTCGTCTCCAGTGTCGTCATCTCCGCCGTCGTCGTCTCAGCCGTCGTCGTCTCCGCCGTCGTCGTCTCCGCCGTCGTCATCGGGGTGGTCTTCCGGGTCGTCGTCGTCGTCATCGGGGTGGTCTTCCGGGTCGTCGTCATCGGGGTGGTCTTCCGGGTCGTCGACTTTAGGGTCTTAAACTTGGAAATGTAGCAGAAGGTACAAGAAGGCTGAGAAAATGCCAAGAACCAGCTGATGGAACTGGAACTCGGATGGCTACCCGAAGGTTCAAGAGCCTATGGAACTACCGAGGACCAGCTGACGTTACTGGAACCCGGTTACTAAGCAGGAGGTATCCGTGCTAAAAAGCACTACCAAGGACCGCCTGGCGTTGGCGGAACTCGGATACCCAGAAGGAGGCACCTAAGCCAAAGGCTCTGCCCGGAACCAGCTGACGTTACTGGAACCAGGATGGGGAGCAGAAGGTACAAGAGCAAAAGACACTGCCGAGAACCAGCTGACGGTACTGGAACCCGGATGGGTAGCCGAAGGTCCAAGAGCCAATGGAACTACCGAGGACCAGCTGACGTTACTGGAACCCGGTTACTAAGCAGGAGGTACCCGTGCCTGAAAGCACTACCAAGGACCACCTGACGTTGGTGGAACTTGGATACCCAGAAGGAGGCACCTAAGCCAAAGGCTCTGCCCGGAACCAGCTGACGGTACTGGAACCAGGATGGGGAGCAGAAGGTACAAGAGCAAAAGACACTGCCGAGAACCAGCTGACGGTGCTGGAACCAGGTGGTGGACCCGAAGGCCCACAGGAGAGGAGAGAACAGCTAGGCCGCGAGGCAGCCGCAGTTACCGAACCCCAACAGTCCTACAGGGGGAGCTGGGCCTACTGGCACTACAGAACCAGCCTTGACTACCAGTTCACGCAGCCCACATAGGAAGCTCCTAAACTGGAGGCACCCTGGAGTTGGCTAACCCGACTGCAACACGACGGGGCAAACATAGGCGTCTCAGCGAGTTTGACACACCCCGGAAACAGCTGACGGTGCTGAAACCAAGTTTGGCACGAGGGAGTACCTGTGACAAAACACTGCCGAGAACCAGCTGGCGGTGCTGGAACCCAGATGCGTTGCCCCAGTGTGCAAGAGCCAATGGCACGACCGAGGACCAGCTGGCGGTGCTGGAACACGGTTACTAAGCTGTAGGTGCCCGCGCTTAAAAGCACTACCAAGGACCGCCTGACGTTGGCGGAACTCGGATACCCAGGAGGAGGCACCTAAGCCAAAGGCTCGGCCCGGAACCAGCTGACGGTGCTGGAACCAGGTGGTGGACCCCAAGGCCCACAGGAGAGGAGAGAACAGCTAGGCCGCGAGGCAGCCGCAGTTACCGAACCCCAACAGTCCTACAGGGGGAGCTGGGCCTACTGGCACTACAGAACCAGCCTTGACTACCAGTTCACGCAGCCCACATAGGAAGCTCCTAAACTGGAGGCACCCTGGAGTTGGCTAACCCGACCGCACCACGACGGGGCAAGCATAGGCGTCTCAGTGAGCTTGACACAACCCGGAAACAGCTGACGGTGCTGAAACCAGGCTTGGCACGAGGGAGTACCTGTGACAAGAACACTGCCGAGAACCAGCTGGCGGTGCTGGAACCCAGATGCGTTGCCCCAGTGTGCAAGAGCCAATGGCACGACCGAGGACCAGCTGGCGGTGCTGGAACCCGGTTACTAAGCTGTAGGTGCCCGCGCTTAAAAGCACTACCAAGGACCGCCTGACGTTGGCGGAACTCGGATACCCAGGAGGAGGCACCTAAGCCAAAGGCTCGGCCTGGAACCAGCTGACGGTGCTGGAACCAGGTGGTGGACCCCAAGGCCCACAGGAGAGGAGAGAACAGCTAGGCCGCGAGGCAGCCGCAGTTACCGAACCCCAACAGTCCTACAGGGGGAGCTGGGCCTACTGGCACTACAGAACCAGCCTTGACTACCAGTTCACGCAGCCCACATAGGAAGCTCCTAAACTGGAGGCACCCTGGAGTTGGCTAACCCGACCGCACCACGACGGGGCAAGCATAGGCGTCTCAGTGAGCTTGACACAACCCGGAAACAGCTGACGGTGCTGAAACCAGGCTTGGCACGAGGGAGTACCTGTGACAAGAACACTGCCGAGAACCAGCTGGCGGTGCTGGAACCCAGATGCGTTGCCCCAGTGTGCAAGAGCCAATGGCACGACCGAGGACCAGCTGGCGGTGCTGGAACACGGTTACTAAGCTGTAGGTGCCCGCGCACTACCAAGCACTACCAAGGACCGCCTGACGTTGGCGGAACTCGGATACCCAGGAGGAGGCACCTAAGCCAAAGGCTCGGCCTGGAACCAGCTGACGGTGCTGGAACCAGGTGGTGGACCCCAAGGCCCACAGGAGAGGAGAGAACAGCTAGGCCGCGGGGCAGCCGCAGTTACCGAACCCCAACAGTCCTACAGGGGGAGCTGGGCCTACTGGCACTACAGAACCAGCCTTGACTACCAGTTCACGCAGCCCACATAGGAAGCTCCTAAACTGGAGGCACCCTGGAGTTGGCTAACCCGACCGCACCACGACGGGGCAAGCATAGGCGTCTCAGTGAGCTTGACACAACCCGGAAACATCTGACGGTGCTGAAACCAGGCTTGGCACGAGGGAGTACCTGTGACAAGAACACTGCCGAGAACCAGCTGGCGGTGCTGGAACCCAGATGCGTTGCCTATTAAAGATTGTCTTCCTAGAGCCCCAACTAGCGGTGTTGGAGCTAAGGGTAAGCAGGGGGAGCAGAGTGTAGGCCGAAGCCTGCACTGGAGGCAGCTTTGTGTCTGCGTTGCGTTTGCAGGACACTTTGCCGGCTACACAGTGGGGGAACAGCTGGCGTTGCTGAACCCCACTAACACAATGGCGTGTGTTTTTCTCTGTGCAGCTAGCATGTCCGGGCAGAAACTGGCGTTGTTTGAGCCCAGGGTCAGCAGGAGGAGGAGAGGAGCAAAGTGTAGGCCGAAGCCTGCACTGGTGGCAGCTTTTGGTCAGTTGTGCCAGCGTGGCTTGTGCTGGACACGATGCCGACTACACAGCAGGGGAACAGCTGGCGGTGCTGAACCCCACTAACACATTGGCTGGTGTTTCTCTCTGTGCAGCTAGCATGTCCGGGCAGAAACTGGCGGTGTTTGAGCCCGGGGTCAGCAGGAGGAGGAGAGGAGCAGAGTGTAGGCCGAAGCCTGCACTGGTGGCAGCTTTTGGTCGGTTGTGCCAGCGTGGCTTGTGCTGGACACGATGCCAACTACACAGCAGGGGAACAGCTGGCGGTGCTGAACCCCACGAACACATTGACTGGTGTTTTTCTCTGTGCAGCTAGCAGTTCCGGGCAGAAACTAGCGGTGTTTGAGCCCAGGGTCAGCAGGAGGAGTAGAGGAGCAGAGTGTAGGCCGAAGCCTAGTTGAACCAATTTCAAAGGTTACCTTTAACCCCCCCCTCAGGTGTTGCAAGGTACAAGAGCCACACCTTGAACAGCATTAATGATGCACAAGTCAAAGGTTGCTCTATTTAATTTTGCTCCTTGCACACGCTGAATTAAACACGTACACTATTTAGCCCATTATACTGTCAAACAGTAGTGGAGGCGTGACTACTAGTCTTTTTAAGGAGACGCAGCACAGGTGTACAAATTTACACCTAGGTGCTGTGCGCAGATTCCTTACCGTTGTTATTTGCAGTACAGGAAACTGCGCTCTTGTGTTATCCCTTGGCAATACCCTGTTAGTGCAGGCCGTCTCATGACCTCATTTCATGTTGGCCGGTGCGGTTAACGATGGCCATAAATCCCAGACCCACAGTGGCTTTTCCTAAAGTCACACTGCGGTGCTGGGATTCGTGGCCTTGTGCAGTAAATATGTTCGCCGCTCACACATGTCCTTACACCTGCTTCAGACTGGGCGGCCTCAGCTGATCCCTTATCGCATGCCGCGGCCATGAGGCCGCACAGTCAGAAGAAGGCGGAAGGAGGGGAGTGAAGACAGGGGAACATATGCACTGCTCGTGCCCATCAATCACACCCTCGCAGTCAAAATATATGAGACAACGGGGGGCGTTGTGTCGGGCAGGGGGGACGCACAGGCACAGCCAGCCAACCAATGATGTCAGGAGACGGGCAGCGCTAACAATGGGGGTGCTGCGTGTCATTAAAAAGGAAAGTCACACCTCAGGGACATTGTAATGGTCTATAATGAGACACATTTTGTACTTGTTGAGTTCCACGTGTGCAAGGAGAAAAAGTCAGCCACCTTGTACAAATGCAGCAGTACTGCTGTACAAGGTGGCTGTTATACATAGAAACACCTGGGGGGGTGGGGGGCAGGCTCCCTTCAATTTCAGTTCATGTGCCTGCGTGGCGTTTGCAGGACACGTTGCCAGCTACACAGCAGGGGAACAGCTGGCGGTGCTGAACCCCACTAACACATTGGCTGGTGTTTTTCTCTGTGCAGCTAGCATGTCCGGGCAGAAACTGGCGTTGTTTGAGCCCAGGGTCAGCAGGAGGAGGAGAGGAGCAAAGTGTAGGCCGAAGCCTGCACTGGTGGCAGCTTTTGGTCAGTTGTGCCAGCGTGGCTTGTGCTGGACACGATGCCGACTACACAGCAGGGGAACAGCTGGCGGTGCTGAACCCCACTAACACATTGGCTGGTGTTTCTCTCTGTGCAGCTAGCATGTCCGGGCAGAAACTGGCGGTGTTTGAGCCCGGGGTCAGCAGGAGGAGGAGAGGAGCAGAGTGTAGGCCGAAGCCTGCACTGGTGGCAGCTTTTGGTCGGTTGTGCCAGCGTGGCTTGTGCTGGACACGATGCCAACTACACAGCAGGGGAACAGCTGGCGGTGCTGAACCCCACAAACACATTGACTGGTGTTTTTCTCTGTGCAGCTAGCAGTTCCGGGCAGAAACTAGCGGTGTTTGAGCCCAGGGTCAGCAGGAGGAGTAGAGGAGCAGAGTGTAGGCCGAAGCCTAGTTGAACCAATTTCAAAGGTTACCTTTAACCCCCCCCTCAGGTGTTGCAAGGTACAAGAGCCACACCTTGAACAGCATTAATGATGCACAAGTCAAAGATTGCTCTATTTAATTTTGCTCCTTGCACACGCTGAATAAAACACGTACACTATTTAGCCCATTATACTGTCAAACAGTAGTGGAGGCGTGACTACTAGTCTTTTTAAGGAGATGCAGCACAGGTGTCAAAATTTACACCTAGCTGCTGTGCGCAGATTCCTGAGCGTTGTTATTTGCTGTACAGGAGTCTGCGCTATTGGGATCCCTTGGCCATGCGCTGTGGGGCGCTTCCTGTCTTCTGACCTCATTTAATGTCGGCCGTTACGGTTAGCGATGGACATGAATCCCAGACCCACAGTGTGTTTTCAAAAAATCACACTGCGTGGCTGGGATTCGTGGCCTTGTTCAGTAAATATGTTTGACGCTCACACATGTCCTTACACCTGCTTCAGACTGGGCGGCCTCATCTGATCCCTTATCGCCTGCCGCGGCCATGAGGACACCCAGTCTGAAGAAGGCGGAAGGAGATGAGTGAACACAGGCAAACATATGCACTGCACATGCCCATCAATCACACCCTCGCTGTTCAAAAAAATAAGACACCGAGGGGCGTTGTTTCGAGCAGGGCAGACGCACAGGCGCAGCCAGCTAACCAATGATGTCAAAAGACGGGCAGCGCTAACAAGGGTGGTGCTGCGTATCATTAGAAAGGAAAGTCACACCTCAGGGACAGTGGAATGGTCTCAATGAGACACATTTTGTACGTGTTGAGTTCCACGTGGGCAAGGAGAAAAAGTCAGCCACCTTGTACAAATGCAGCAGTACTGCTGTACAAGGTGGCTGTTTTACATAGAAACACCTGGGGGTGGGGGGCAGGCTCCCTTCAATTTCAGTTCATGTGCCTGCGTGGCGTTTGCAGGTCACGTTGCAAGCTACACAGCAGGGGAACAGCTGGCGGTGCTGAACCCCACTGACACATTGACTGGTGTTTTTCTCTGTGCAGCTCGCATGTCCGGGCAAAAACTGGCGGTGTTAGAGCCCAGGGTCAGCAGGAGGAGGAGAGGAGCAATGTGTAGGCCGAAGCCTGCGCTGGTGGCAGCTTTTGGTCAGTTGTGCCAGCGTGGCTTGTGCTGGACACGATGCCGGCTACACAGCGGGGGAACAGCTGGCGGTGCTGAACCCCACTAACACATTGGCTGGTGTTTTTCTCTGTGCAGCTAGCACTTCCGGGCAGAAACTGGCGGTGTTTGAGCCCAGGGTCAGCAGGAGGAGGAGAGGAGCAGAGTGTAGGCCGAAGCCTGCACTGGTGGCAGCTTTTGGTCAGTTGTGCCAGCGTGGCTTGTGCTGGACACGATGCCGACTACACAGCAGGGGAACAGCTGGCGGTGCTGAACCTCACTAACACATTGACTGGTGTTTTTCTCTGTGCAGCTAGCAGTTCCGGGCAAAAACTAGCGGTGTTTGAGCCCAGGGTCAGCAGGAGAGGAGCAGAGTGTAGGCCGAAGCCTAGTTGAACCAATTTCAAAGGTTACCTTTAACCCCCCTCAGGTGTTGCAAGGTACAAGAGCCACACCTTGTGCAGCATTAATGCTGCACAAGTAAAAGGTTGCTCTATTTGTTTTGCTCCTTGCACACGCTGACTAAAACACGTACACTATTTAGCCCATTATACTGTCAAACAGTTGTGAAGGCGTGACTTGTCTTTTTAAGGAGACGCAGCACAGGTGTCAAAATTTGCACCTAGGTACTGGGCGCAGATTCCTGAGCGTTGTTATTTGCTGTACAGGAGTCTGTGCTATTGTGATCCCTTGGCCATGCGCTGTGAGCGCTTCCTGTCTTCTGACCTCATTTCATTTCGGCCGTTGCGGTTAGCGATGGACATGAATCCCAGACCCACAGTGTGTTTTCAAAAAATCACACTGCGTGGCTGGGATTCGTGGCCTTGTGCAGTAAATAGGTTTGCCGCTTACACATGTCCTTACACCTGCTCCAGACTGGGCGGCCTCAGCTGATCCCTTATCGCCTACGACGGCCAGGAGGCCGCACAGTCTGAAGAAGGCGGAAGGAGATGAGTTAAGACAGGCGAACATATGCACTGCTCGTGCCCATAAACCACACCCTCGCTGACAAAATAAATATGACAACGAGGGGCGTTGTTTCTAGCAGGGCGGATGCACAGGCGCAGCCAGCTAACCATGATGACAAAAGACGGGAAACGCTACCAAGGGGGGTGCTGCGTATCATTAGAAAGGAAAGTCACACCTCAGGGACAGTGGAATGGTCTCAATGAGACACATTTTATACGTGTTGAGTTCCACGTGGGCAAGGAGAAAAAGTCAGCCACCTTGTACAAATGCAGCAGTACTGCTGTACTAGGTGGCTGTTATACATAGAAACACCTGGGGGGGTGGGGCCAGGTTCCCTTTAATTTCAGTTCATGTGCCTGCGTGGCGTTTGCAGGTCACGTTGCCGGCTACACAGCAGGGGAACAGCTGGCGTTGCTGAACCCCACTAACACATTGGCTGGTGTATTTCTCTGTGCAGCTAGCACTTCCGGGCAAAAACTAGCGGTGTTTGAGCCCAGGGTCAGCAGGAGGAGGAGAGGAGCAGAGTGTAGGCCGAAGCCTGCACTGGTGGCAGCTTTTGTTCTGTTGTGGCAGCGTGGCTTGTGCTGGACACGTTGCCGACTACACAGCAGGGGAACAGCTGGCGGTGCTGAACCCCACTGACACATCACCTAGTGTTTTTTCTGTGTAGACAACACTTCCAGGTGGCAACTGACAGTGTTGAAACCCAGGGAATCAAAGAGGAGCAGAGTGTAGGCCGAAGCCTGCAGTGGAGCAAGTTGAAAGGGAACCTTTAACCCCCCCCCCCAGGCATTTGTTGCTGAAAGAGCCATCTTGTACAGCAGTAATACTGCACATGGAAAATGGTGGCTCCGAAAATTATGCTCCTTGCAAACGCTGAAGTACACACTCATATAATGTGTCCCCTCACACCGTCAAACCATCCCGGAAGTGGGACTTTCCTTTGTAATGTGACACAGCACAGCCGTCATTCCAACCCCCTTGGTGCCGGGCGCCACCTCCTCAACGTTGTTTGGTTCTGTCACGGAGCCCGCGCTGTAATGTTATCCCTTGGCCATGCACAGTTAGCGGTGCCCGTCTTCTGACATCATGTAGGTGTCAGGCTGGCAGTGCCTGTGCGTCCAAGCTGCCCGAGATCCAACCTTGCAGTGTCATCTAATGTAGTCCCACTGCGGGCCAGGGATCCATGGGCATGCGCAGTGCATATCATCGCCTCTCACTCACCTCCTTCCTGCTTCTTCAGACTGTGCGGCGTCACGGCCGTGGCATGCTATTAGGGATCAGCTGACGCCGCCTAGTCTGAAGAAGCGTGAAGAAGGGGAGTGAGAGGCTAGTATATGCACTGCGCATGGCCATGGATACCAGGCCCACTGTGGGATCACATTAGACGACACTGCGAGGTGTGATTTCGGGCAGCGTGGACGCACAGGCGCAGCCAGGACGACAACAAATGATGTCAGAGGACGGGCAGCGCAAACTGTGCATGGCCAAGGGATAACATAACAGCGCAGGGTCCATGACGGAATCAAACAACGCCAAGGAGGCAGCGCACGGTGCCAAGGGGGTAGCAATGACGGCTGTGCTGCGTCACATTACAAAGGAAAGTCCCACCTCCGGGACGGTTGGACGGTGTGAGGGGACACATTACATGAGTGTGTAGTTCAGCGTTTGCAAGGAGCATAATTTCAAGAGCGACCTTTCCCTTGTGCAGTATTAGTGCTGCACATGGTGGCTCTTTCAGTAACAAACGCCTAGGGGGGGGGGGGACAGGTCCCCTTACATTTTAGTTGTGCCAGTGTGGCGGTCGCATGACACGTTGCCGGATACACAGCTGGGGATCAGCTGTCGTTACTGAACCCCAATAACAGAGGAGCGACTGTTGACTGTGCACACAGCACTTCCAGGCACCAACTGGCGGTGTTAGAGCCCAGGGACAGCAGGAGGAGCAGATTGGAGGTATTGCCGCACACACAGCTGGGGATCAGCTGACGTTACTGAACCCCAATAACAGAGGAGCGACTGTTGACTGTGCACACAGCACTTCCAGGCACCAACTGGCGGTGTTAGAGCCCAGGGACAGCAGGAGGAGCAGATTGGAGGTATTGCCGCACACACAGCTGGGGATCAGCTGACGTTACTGAACCCCAATAACAGAGGAGCGACTGTTGACTGTGCACACAGCACTTCCAGGCACCAACTGGCGGTGTTAGAGCCCAGGGACAGCAGGAGGAGCAGAGGAACAGAGTGTAGGCCGAAGCCTGATTGGAGCAAGTTGAAAGGAAACCTTTAACCCCCCCCCCCCCAAGACGTTTGTAGCTGAAAGAGCCATCTTTTGCAGCACTAAGGATGCAAAAGGAAAAGGTTGCTCTTTTAATTATGCTCCTTGCAAACACCGAAGTAAACACTAAAAATGTGTCCCTTTATACCGTTAAACCGTTCCGGAGGTGCGAATTTCCTTCGTAATGTCACACAGCACAGCTGTCATTCCTATCCCCTTGATGCCGTGCGCTACCTCCTCAGCGTTGTTTTAAGCTGTCACGGAGCCTGCGCTGTTCTGTTAGCCCTTGGCCATGCCCAATTAGCGCTGCCTGTCTTCTGACATAATTTGGTGTCAGGCTGTCAGTGCCTGTGCGTCCACGCTGCTCCAGATCCCACCTCGCAGTCTCGTCTAACGTAATCCCACTGCGGGCCTTGGAACCATGGGCATGCACAGTGTATAACCTCGACTCTCACTCCCCTCCTTCCCTCTTCTTCAGACTGTGCGGTGTCACGGCCGTGGCATGCTAGGGATCAGCTGACGGCGCACAGTCTAAAGAAGGCGGAGGGAAATGAGCGAGAGCCCGAGGGGAAGATATGCACTGCGCATGCCCATGGATCCCAGGCCCGCAGTGTGACTCAATCAGAAGACACTGCGAGGCGGGATCTCGGGCAGCGCGGCCGCACAGGCGCAGCCAGCCTGACACCAAATTATGTCAGAAGACAGGCAGCGCAAATAGGGCATGCCCAAGGGATAACAGAACAGCGCAGGCTCCGTGACAGCTTAAAACAACGCTGAGGAGGCAGCGCATGGCACCAAGGGGGTAGGAATGACGGCTGTGCTGCGTCAAATTACGAAGGAAAGTCCCAGCTCCGGGACGGTATAACGGTATCAGTGAACACATTTTATAAGTGTTAAGTTCTGCGTGTGCAAAGAGCTAAAAAAAAAGAGCTACCTTTTCCTTGTGCAGCATTACTGCTGCACAAGATGGCTCTTTCAGTAACAAACGACGGGGGGGGGGGGGGGACAGGTTCCCTTACATTTAGGTTGTTGTGCCAGCGTGGCGGTCGCAGGACACATTGCCGGCTACACAGCTGGGGATCAGCTGACGTTACTGAAACCCAATAACACTGGGTCGTATGTTTTTACTGTGCAGCCTGCACTTCTGAGCCGCAACTGGCGGTGTTGGAGCCCAGGAATAGCAGTTCAGGTGGTAGAAAGATGAACACAGCAGGAGACCTGGATGACACCCAATTACTTAATCAGGCAGAGGAGTGGCAAATTCCTACGAGATCCAGGCCTGGTTCATTTTCAGGAAAGTAAGCCGGTCAACGTTATCGGAGGATAGTCGCATGCGACGGTCTGTTAGTACACCACCTGCGGCACTAAAGACACGTTCCGATAAGACACTAGCCGCAGGGCAAGCCAGCACCTCCAATGCATACTGGCTTAGCTCTGGCCATGTATCCAGCTTAGAGACCCAAAACTTGAACGGGGAAGAGCCGTCTGGGAGTACAGTAAGAGGGCAAGCCATGTAGTCTGTCACCATCTGACGGAACCGTTGCCTCCTGCTGACTGGACCTGCCGGTGATGGTGTAGACATTTGGGGCGGGCACACAAAAATGTGCCAGAGTTGTGCCATACTGGGCTTGCCTTGGGCAGAGGCACTGCTTCTGCTCCCTCTTTGGGCAGAGCCTCCCCCACTGCCTCGACGCACTGAGCTGCTTTGTAAAGCACTAGCAGCACTCCTCTCAGTTGGACAGGAGAAGATGATGAAATTCACCAGTGTGTCGTGGTACTCCCGCAATTTACGCTCCCGGGTCAACGCAGGGATGAGGTTTTGGACGTTGTCCCGTTAGCGAGGATCGAGGAGGGTGAACACCCAATAATCAGGCATGTTGAGAATGTGGTCGATGCGGCGGTCGTTTCTCAGGCACTGCAGCATGAAATCCATCATGTGCTGCAGAGTGCCAACTGGCCCAGAAACGCTGTCCCCTGCTTGAGACATGATCTCTGCCCGCTCGTCATCACCCCACCCTCGCTGTACACACTGACCACTGGACAATTGTGTCGCTCCCTCCTCTGGACGGAGCTCTTCCTCCTCCATTGACTCCTCCTCATCCTCCTCACAAATTGGCCCCTGCGTACCCCTTTGTGAGGAACCACGTGGCGCTGACTCTCCAGAAGCTGATGGAAAAGGTGACTCCTCATCCTCCACCTCTTCCACCACATCATCCCTTAACCCTTGCAAAGCTTGCTGAAGCAGGCAGATAAGGGGGACAGTCATGCTGACTAGTGCATCATCTGCACTTGCCATCCGCGTGGAATAATCAAAAGGACGCAAAACCTGGCAGACGTCCTTCATAGTGGCCCACTCTGTGGTTGTGAAGTCTGATCGGCGCTGACTGCGACTTCTTTGCGCCTGATGCAGCTGGTACTCCATAACTGCTTGCTGCTGCTCACACAACCGCTCCAACATATGTAACGTGGAATTCCACCGGGTAGGTAGGTCACATATGATGCGGTGTTCCGGAAGGCGGAATCGGCGCTGCAGAGCAGCAATGCGGGATCTGGCCAAGCTGGAACGCCGCAAGTGAGCACACTCTAGGCGGACCTTGTGCAGCAGGGCATCAAGATCCGGATAGTCCCTCAGAAAACTCTGCACAACCAAATTGAGCACATGTGCCAGACATGGGATGTGAGTGAGGTTGCCAAGGGCCAAAGCTGCCACCAGATTTCGGCCATTGTCACACACTACCATGCCTGGCTGGAGATTCGCTGGCAGTAACCACACATCGCTCTCCTGCTTGATGGCATTCCAGAGCTCCTGCGCTGTGTGGCTTCGATGCCCCAATGAAACTAGTTTCAAGACGGCCTGCTGACGTTTGGCCACGGCTGTGCTCATGTCGGTCATAGGTAAACGTTCACGGGTCCATGTGGAGGTGGACTGTGACGGATCCTGCAGAGAGGAATCAGAGGAACTGGTGTAAGAGGAGGAGTCGATGCGTACAGACTGGATTCCTGCAATCCTTGGAGTGGGCAGGACACGTCCTGCGCCACTCGCACGATCTGTACCTGGCTCAACAACATTAACCCAATGGGCAGTGAGGGAAACATATCGCCCCTGTCCATGCTGACTGGTCCACGCATCGGTGGTGAGGTGGACCTTGCTACTGACGGCGTTCAGTAGCGCATGTTTTATGTTTGCCTCAACATGCCTGTGCAGGGCAGGGACAGCCTGCCTGCTGAAGTAAAAGCGGCTGGGCACCTTGTACTGTGGGACTGCCAATGCCATCAAGTCACGGAAGCTGTCAGTCTCCACCAGCCTGAACGAGAGCATTTCCAGGGACAACAGTTTGGCAATGCCTGCATTCAGAGCCTGTGCTCGGGGGTGGTTGGCCGAGAATGCCCGCCTTTTCTCCCATGCCTGGACTACCGATGGCTGTAGAGTAGACTGGGAGTGTGAGGATGACTGGGAAGGTGGTGCTGTGGGTGGAATTACACTAGGTCTCTGGACAACAGTGGAGGAAGAGGCAACACGAGATGAAGAGGTGGTAGCTGCCGCTGTTGGTTGGCCTACGTCTTCACTGTGTTTCTGTAACTCCACCGCGTGCCTGTTCCGCACATGTTTCCACATATTTGTGGTATTGAGGTTGCTGACACTTTTACCTCTTTTTACTTTCTGATGCCACAGCTTGCATTTGACAAAACAAATGTCATCTGCAACTGTGTCAAAAAAGGACCAGGCACTGCAAGTCTTGGGAGCACCCTTTTTGGCTTTGGAAAGAGACAGGCTCCTAACGGGTGCCAAAGTGGAGGCTACAGGCTCCGCAGTCTTCCCCCTCCCTCTCCCTCTTTGGCCCGTAAGGGGAAGCTCTTCCTCAGAGCTGCTCCCACCACCTTCCTGTTCCTCACGCCACGATGGGTCAAGGACCTCATCATCTCCACTACCCTCTGCCACCAACTGCTCCTCCTGGGTAGTCTCGGCAGCACAGTACGCATCAGAAAGCGGCACCTGAGTTTCATCATCAGATGCGTACTGCGCTGTGGTCACCGGAGGCACTGGCCCACCTGCCTCTTCAGAGTCAGAGAGATAAAGCTTTTGGGCATCACTGCACACTGCCTCTTCTTCCATTTCTCCAATGCTGCTTGGCTGGCCCCCTGTTTCCAAGCCAAGAGATTCAGAGAACAGAAGTAGAGACGGCTCCTGTCCTGGGCTCTCTGACTGCCTGGCCAATTTGGCAGGTGGTGAAGAGACAGATGGCTGCTCTCCAGTGCTCTGTGCCTGAGAGGATGTGGCACTAACTGAAGTCGATGCCGAGGCGTTAGCTGCCATCCACCCGACAACGGCTTCAATTTGGTCTTCACGTAGCAGCGGTGCACGGCGCTCTCCGACAAAGCTGCGCATGAAGGACTGTTCCCTGCTGAAACTGAGTGACGACGAGTCACCGGCGCCCGCAGCAGGCACAGAATCACCACGTCCTCTCCCTGCTCCTCTCCCTGCTCCGCGCCCACGCCCACGTGCCTTACTCCCTGCCCTCTTCATCTTGGTTGACAGATAAAGATAAGCAGAAAAGTACTAAGTACTACTAACAGCTAAATCTAATGGTCAGTACTCCATGCTAATTCTCTTGGATCTCTCTGCAGCATTCGACACTGTGGATCATCAGCTCCTCCTCACTATGCTCCGCTCCATCGGCCTCAAGGACACCGTTCTCTCCTGGTTCTCCTCCTATCTCTCTGACCGATCCTTCACTGTATGTTTTGCTGGTTCCTCCTCCTCTCACCTTCCCCTTAATGTTGGGGTTCCTCAAGGATCAGTCCTAGGCCCCCTACTCTTCTCGTTGTCAATCAGTAGATTTGGTTTCCAGTACCATCTCTATGCTGACGACACCCAATTATACACTTCTGCTCCCGATATCACACCGACCTTTTTAGAAAACACCAGTGATTGTCTTACCGCTGTCTCTAACATCATGTCCTCCCTCTATCTGAAACTAAACCTGTCAAAAACTGAACTCCTCGTGTTCTCTCCCTCTACTAACCTACCTTTGCCTGACATTGCCATCTCCGTGTGCGGTTCCACCATTACTCCAAAGCAACATGCCCGCTGCCTTGGGGTCATCCTTGATTCTGACCTTTCATTCACCCCCTACATCCGATCACTGGCTCGCTCTTCTTACCTGCATCTCAAAAACATTTCTAGAATTCGCCCTTTTCTTACTTTCGACTCTGCAAAAACTCTGACTGTTTCACTTATTCATTCTCGTCTGGACTATTGTAACTCTCTACTAATCGGTCTCCCTCTTGCAAAACTCTCCCCGCTCCAATCTGTCCTGAATGCTGCAGCCAGGATCATATTCCTCACCAAAAGTTACACCGATGCCTCTACCCTGTGCCAGTCATTACACTGGCTACCCATCCACTCCAGAATCCAGTACAAAACTACTACCCTCATCCAAAAAGCACTCCATGGCTCAGCACCACCCTACATCTCCTCCCTGGTATCAGTCTACCACCCTACCCGTGCCCTCCGCTCCGCTAATGACCTCAGGTTAGCATCCTCAATAATCAGAACCTCCCACTCCCGTCTCCAAGACTTTACACGTGCTGCACCGATTCTTTGGAATGCACTACCTAGGTTAATACGATTAATCCCCAATCCCCACAGTTTTAAGCGTGCCCTAAAAACTCATTTGTTCAGACTGGCCTACCGCCTCAATGCATTAACCTAACGATCCCTGTGTGGCCTATTTATAATAAAAAAAAAAAAGGTTCCTCGCATCATGTTCTCATACACTTTATGCAGTATTAGCCCTCTGTGTCTGTACTGCCACATACTTAGGCAGGTAACTGGTTCATGCAGCTTTACATGAACACCTGAGCCTTACACTATAGCTGGTCCGAATAACTAAAGCAATTGTTACCATCCACCTCTCGTGTCTCCCCTTTTCCCCATAGTTTGTAAGCTTGCGAGCAGGGCCCTCACTCCTCCTGGTATCTGTTTTGAACTGTATTTCTGTTATGCTGTAATGTCTATTGTCTGTACAAGTCCCCTCTATAATTTGTAAAGCGCTGCGGAATATGTTGGCGCTATATAAATAAAATTATTATTATTATTATTATTATTACTAAGGCCTTAGTGTGCTTATTCCTGAAATGCTCCTCCTAACAGGTGTAAGAAACACTAATGTTGTAAATTGTGGACTAAACTTTATTATTTTTCAAATGTGGCCTACACAAGTGTTAAGTTGTGTTTGGTGAACTTAACTTTTTTTTTGGTGCAGATCGGGCTACAGAGCTAGTTTAAATCACACGGAGACCGTGCAGACAGCCGTAAACGGCGCTGCAAGGCCAAAAAACCCTCCTCTCGGTTATCCTATATAGTGTTTTTCCACTATTTAGCTGGATACGAGTCGAAAGACACTAATAGGAATTTTTTTTTTCAAATTTTAAACAGGATGCACTATTTGAAAAAAAGTAAAATTTTTCTCAAGGTATGAGGCAGTAACGAACCCTGAGCTGAATCCAACCGGCTATGGCTGCACACAGACTACAGGGCGAGCTGCGCTCACACAGAGACCGTGCAGACAGCCGTAAACGGCGCTGCAAGGCCAAAAAACCCTCCTCTAGGTTATCCTATATAGTGTTTTTCCACTATTTAGCTGGATACGAGTGGAAAGACACTAATAGGAATTTTTGTTTTTCAAATTTTAAACAGGCTGCACTATTTGAAAAAAAGTAAAATTTTTCTCTAGGTATGAGCCAGTAACGAACCCTGAGCTGAATCCAACCGGCTATGGCTGCACACAGACTACAGGGCGAGCTGGGCTCACACGGAGACCGTGCAGACAGCCGTAAACGGCGCTGCAAGGCCAAAAAACCCTCCTCTAGGTTATCCTATATAGTGTTTTTCCACTATTTAGCTGGATACGAGTGGAAAGACACTAATAGGAATTTTTTTTTTTCAAATTTTAAACAGGCTGCACTATTGGAAAAAAAGTAAAATTTTTCTCAAGGTATGAGCCAGTAACGAACCCTGAGCTGAATCCAACCGGCTATGGCTGCACACAGACTACAGGGCGAGCTGGGCTCACACGGAGACCGTGCAGACAGCCGTAAACGGCGCTGCAAGGCCCAAAAACCCCCCTCTAGGTTATCCTATGTAGTGTTTTTCCACAATAGAGCTGGAGACTGGTGGAAAAACACTAATAGGAAATTTGAGAAAAATTGTGCAGCAGGCTGCACTAAGAGCAAGAAAGGACAACTGTGTGAGGCAGTGTGAACCCCCCCTGAGCTGAATACAACCGGGTATATGGCTGCACACAGACTACAGAGTGAGCTGCACACACACACACACACACAGAGACCTTGCAGAACGCTGTTAAAACAGCGCTGCAAGGCAAGAGCAAGGTGAACAGTGAAGAACACACAGCGTTTTGCTAAATTAGCCTTTGGAAAGGAAAATAAAGCAATTAGCTAGCTCGACTGGCCCTCAGTTAAAACACAGCGTCCTGTCCCTAACTGAAATCACAGCAGAGTGAGCGCAAAATGGCGGCAGCGTTTTTTATAGTGCAGAGTGACATCATTTCAGCAGCCAATCCAAGCCTTGCCAGTACTTACATGCCCACCATGCTAAACAGGATGTGCCCACACTTCCAATCATTCCTCATTGGCTGCTGCGTTCAGTTTGAATTCTGGGAACTTCCGATTCCGGTATCCGATACGCGGGAAGTATCGGAATTCGGTATCGGAATTCCGATACCGCAAATATCGGCCGATACCCGACACTTGCGGTATCGGAATGCTCAACACTAATTATAAGTAATTTATATTAATTATATATTCATGCATTCTTTATTATTTAAGAGCCGTGTATGTCGCCCGATTGGCGCAATAATTTCATAACGCAGAATTATGAGCGCATTGAAGCCGTGGCGCCGATATTCGATAATGGACCTGCTCTTCACCTCATCATGGGTATTTAGGCACGCCTTTTTGCTTTTAGATAGGGAAAAATGTCATTGTAACACGGTACAAAGATATTTATCTTTCATGTATCACATGTAAGAAAGCTAAATATATATATATATATTATCTATGTTAATATATACTGTTTATGGCGTAAAACTATAGCATCTATTAACTATTGTATTACACAAATTATGTCATAATAAATATATGATTAAATTAATAAAACAAATAATAGCGGTAGCCACCAATATAATACTGAATTATTAATATATAGCGGCATAAGTCTTGCTATATTAATTTTCCACCGCAAATATGTTTATGCCGTAAAACTATATTATACTATGTCAGTTGCTTTAATCCTTTGTATGTAAACACGAACTACGCGCAATTTCTCATACAGCTACTGACACGGAGACATCTAACGATATGCCTGAAAACTGGTGTGTTCCCGAGCCATGCGATACGCTGGGTTCAGACGTGGAGATCATAGATGTCAAGAACCCTGCAATTTCATCGAAACCCAATGCGCCTAAAAGACGCGGCAGCTCGTTACGCAGGTGTTTCAAGAATAGAAAAGGTATCTGGTCACTTGAAATACAGTCGATTCTCACTTTTGTGTAATACTCATATTTACTTACAGCTGCTAACTAGCTGTTAGAAAATTCATTTTGAAAAAAATATATATATATATATATATATATATCCGTCTCAACGCTGCAGTTTTGTGTAGAAAATACAGCTTGAAAAAGAGAATATTCCCATCTCGGCGAGTTTGAGCATTGCGCCGACCGTTAAACCAGGAGCTGTTGTGGGGCAATTCCCGCTTCATACTTGTAAGTATATATCTGGGCTACTCTATACAGGTTTATGTAAATATTGTTACAATGATTTCATGGGTAACTGGCACCGCTAACTTTTCAAATATTACGCAGGATCATAGCTAAGCGTCGCCGTTTAGCTCTTCCAATTTTGCTCCGTTTCGCGGCTAACCGCCACTTGTATCTTTTTTTTTAGATACGTCGCCTCTTCAGCAACGAGTTTTGCACTGGCGTAATTACGGAGCTGCAGAGAATCAACCACAAAGAGCTAATACGGCGGTGAGAACAACATCTCTTTCGCCCATCTGTGTTGTGGATCGTGATGAATGCTACGCGGCCCCAAAACAACCCGGGAATCCAAGCCCCAAGATTCCCCATCAGAAATATACGAACGTTTCAAGAGAGAGACGTGCATCGCAGAACGCTAGTCCCTGCATAACTCGTGACGCCAATAGTGCAGTCGCCATACCACAAGTTACTCCTGAAAACAGAGAAATTGAACAGCTCTCCGAGGGTATGTGGTCACCCATAGATCCCCTCAATATACCGGTGTGTCAGACTGTGCAATCTGCAGATACTGCTCTTGCAGGCTCTTCTAGCGTTTTTGCCCCTGTATTACCTCTAAAGAAACGCGCAGTATCCCGTCTGTTATGAAAGGTAATTCAGTACCACAATGGACATAAAGGTCAGCGCACATACAGTGACCTGGCAATAACCCAAAAAACAAGAACGAGCTCTGAGACGTGGGAACTCTGTTGACCGCAATCAATAATCCTCTCCAACCACACTAAAGGCAGCCGTGGATTGCGCCTAACGCTCCCTATGCAACTCGGCACAGCCTGAGAAACTAGCTAGCCTGAAGATAGAAAATAAGCCTACCTTGCCTCAGAGAAATACCCCAAAGGAAAAGGCAGCCCCCACATATAATGACTGTGAGTTAAGATGAAAAGACAAACGTAGAGATGAAATAGATTTAGCAAAGTGAGGCCCAACTTTCTGAACAGAGCGAGGATAGGAAAGGTAACTTTGCGGTCAACACAAAACCCTACAAAAACCACGCAAAGGGGGCAAAAAGACCCTCCGTACCGAACTAACGGCACGGAGGTACACCCTCTGCGTCCCAGAGCTTCCAGCAAGCAGTAAAAAACAAATTGACAAGCTGGACAGAAAAAAACAGCAAACAAATAGCAAAGAGGAACTTAGCTATGCAGAGCAGCAGGCCACAGGTCCAATACTAGAACATTGACTGGAGGCCAGGATCAAAGCACTAGGTGGAGTTAAATAGAGCAGCACCTAACGACTTCACCACATCACCTGAGGAAGGAAACTCAGAAGCCGCAGTACCACTTTCCTCCACCAACGGAAGCTCACAGAGAGAACCAGCCGAAGTACCACTTGTGACTACAGGAGGGAGCTCTGCCACAGAATTCACAACAGTACCCCCCCCTTGAGGAGGGGTCACCGAACCCTCACCAGAGCTCCCAGGACGACCAGGATGAGCCATATGAAAGGCACGAACAAGATCGGGAGCATGGACTTTAGAGGCAAAGACCCAGGAATTATCTTCCTGAGCATAACCCTTCCACTTAACCAGATACTGGAGTTTCTGCCTTGAAACACGAGAATCCAAAATCTTCTCCACAATATACTCCAACTCCCCCTCCACCAAAACCGGGGCAGGAGGATCAACAGATGGAACCATAGGTGCCACGTATCTCCGCAACAATGACCTATGGAATACGTTATGTATGGAAAAAGAATCTGGAAGGGTCAGACGAAATGACACAGGATTAAGAACCTCAGAAATCCTATACGGACCAATAAAACGAGGTTTAAACTTAGGAAAGGAAACCTTCATAGGAATATGACGAGAAGATAACCAAACCAAGTCCCCAACCCGAAGTCGGGGACCCACACAGCGTCTGCGATTAGCGAAACGTTGAGCCTTCTCCTGGGACAAAGTCAAATTGTCCACTACATGAGTCCAAATCTGCTGCAACCTGTCCACCACAGTATCCACACCAGGACAGTCCGAAGACTCAACCTGCCCTGAAGAGAAACGAGGATGGAACCCAGAGTTGCAGAAAAACGGTGAAACCAAGGTAGCCGAGCTGGCCCGATTATTAAGGGCGAACTCAGCCAAAGGCAAAAAGGACACCCAGTCATCCTGATCAGCAGAGACAAAGCATCTCAGATATGTTTCCAAGGTCTGATTGGTTCGCTCGGTCTGGCCATTAGTCTGAGGATGGAAAGCCGAGGAAAAAGACAAGTCAATGCCCATCCTACCACAAAAGGCTCGCCAAAACCTCGAAACAAACTGGGAACCTCTGTCAGAAACGATATTCTCTGGAATGCCATGTAAACGAACCACATGCTGGAAAAACAATGGCACCAAATCAGAGGAGGAAGGCAATTTAGACAAGGGTACCAAATGGACCATCTTAGAGAAACGATCACAGACCACCCAAATGACTGACATCTTTTGAGAGACGGGAAGATCTGAAATAAAATCCATAGAGATATGTGTCCAAGGCCTCTTCGGGACCGGCAAGGGCAAAAGCAACCCACTGGCACGAGAACAGCAGGGCTTAGCCCGAGCACAAATCCCACAGGACTGCACAAAAGTACGCACATCCCGCGACAGAGATGGCCACCGAAAGGATCTAACCACTAACTCTCTGGTACCAAAGATTCCAGGATGACCAGCCAACACCGAACAATGAACCTCAGAGATAACTTTATTCGTCCACCTATCAGGGACAAACAGTTTCTCCGCTGGGCAACGATCAGGCTTATAAGCCTGAAATTTTTGCAGCACCCGCCACAAATCAGGGGAGATGGCAGACACAATTACTCCCTCTTTGAGAATACCCGCCGGCTCAGATACACCCAGAGAGTCGGGCACAAAACTCCTAGACAGAGCATCCGCCTTCACATTTTTAGAGCCCGGAAGGTATGAAATCACAAAGTCAAAACGGGCAAAAAACAACAACCAACGAGCTTGTCTAGGATTCAACCGCTTGGCGGACTCGAGATAAGTCAAGTTCTTATGATCAGTCAATACCACCACGCGATGCTTAGCTCCTTCAAGCCAATGACGCCACTCCTCGAATGCCCACTTCATGGCCAGCAACTCTCGATTGCCCACATCATAATTTCACTCAGCAGGCGAAAACTTCCTGGAAAAGAAGGCGCATGGTTTCATCACCGAGCAATCAGAACTTCTCTGCGACAAAACAGCCCCTGCTCCAATCTCAGAAGCATCAACCTCGACCTGGAACGGAAGCGAAACATCTGGTTGACACAACACAGGGGCAGAAGAAAAACAACGCTTCAACTCTTGAAAAGCTTCCACCGCAGCAGAAGACCAATTGACCAAATCAGCACCTTTCTTGGTCAAATCGGTCAATGGTTTAGCAATACTAGAAAAATTGCAGATGAAGCGACGATAAAAATTAGCAAAGCCCAGGAACTTTTGCAGACTTTTCAGAGATGTCGGCTGAGTCCAATCATGGATGGCTTGGACCTTAACAGGGTTCATCTCGATAGTAGAAGGGGAAAAGATGAACCCCAAAAATGAAACCTTCTGAACACCAAAGAGACACTTTGATCCCTTCACAAACAAAGAATTAGCACGCGGGACCTGAAACACCGTTCTGACCTGCTTCACATGAGACTCCCAATCATCCGAGAAGATCAAAATGTCATCTAAGTACACAATCAGGAATTTATCCAGGTACTCTCGGAAGATGTCATGCATAAATGACTGAAACACTGATGGAGCATTGGCAAGTCCGAATGGCATTACTAGATACTCAAAATGGCCCTCGGGCGTATTAAATGCAGTTTTCCACTCATCGCCTCGCTTAATACGCACAAGATTATACGCACCACGAAGATCTATCTTGGTGAACCAACTAGCCCCCTTAATCCGAGCAAACAAATCAGATAACAATGGCAAGGGGTACTGAAATTTAACCGTGATCTTATTAAGAAGGCGGTAATCTATACAAGGTCTCAGTGAACCATCCTTCTTGGCTACAAAATAGAACCCTGCTCCTAATGGCGACGATGACGGGCGAATATGCCCCTTCTCCAAAGACTCCTTCACATAACTCCGCATAGCGGCGTGCTCAGGCACAGATAAATTAAACAGTCGACCTTTTGGGAATTTACTACCAGTAATCAAATCGATAGCACAATCACAATCCCTATGCGGAGGTACGGTATCGGACTTGGCCTCATCAAATAAATCCCGGTAATCAGACAAGAACTCAGGAACCTCAGAAGGGGTGGATGATGAAATAGTCAGAAATGGGACATCACCATGTACCCCCTGACAACCCCAGCTGGACACAGACATGGATTTCCAATCTAATACTGGATTATGGACTTGTAGCCATGGCAACCCCAACACGACCACATCATGCAGATTATGCAACACCAGAAAGCGAATAACCTCCTGATGTGCAGGAGCCATGCACATGGTCAGCTGGGTCCAGTACTGAGGCTTATTCTTGGCCAAAGGCGTAGCATTAATTCCTCTCAATGGAATAGGACACTGCAAGGGCTCCAAGAAAAACCCACAACGCCTAGCATACTCCAAGTTCATCAAATTCAGAGCAGCGCCTGAGTCCACAAATGCCATGACAGAATACGATGACAAAGAGCAGATCAAGGTAACAGACAGAAGAAATATTGACTGTACCGTACCAATGGTGGCAGACCTAGCGAACCGCTTAGTGCGCTTAGGACAATCAGAGATAGCATGAGTGGAATCACCACAGTAGAAACACAGCCCATTCAGACGTCTGTGTTCTTGCCGTTCAACTCTGGTCAAAGTCCTATCGCACTGCATAGGCTCAGGTTTAAGCTCAGGTAATACCGCCAAATGGTGCACAGATTTACGCTCGCGCAAGCGTCGACCGATCTGAATGGCCAAAGACATAGACTCATTCAGACCAGCAGGCATAGGAAATCCCACCATGACATCCTTAAGGGCTTCAGAGAGACCTTTTCTGAAAATAGCTGCGAGCGCACCTTCATTCCACTGAGTGAGTACGGACCACTTTCTAAATTTCTGACACTATACCTCTATTTCATCCTGACCCTGACACAGAGCTAGCAAATTCTTCTCTGCCTGATCTACAGAATTAGGCTCATCGTACAGCAATCCGAGCGCCAGAAAAAATGCATCGATATTACTTAATGCAGGATCTCCTGACGCAAGAGAAAATGCCCAGTCCTGAGGGTCGCCACGCAAAAAAGAAATAACGATCCTAACTTGTTGAACTGGGTCACCAGAGGAGCGAGGTTTCAAAGCCAGAAATAGTTTACAATTATTTTTGAAACTCAGAAATTTAGTTATATCTCCAAAAAACAAATCAGGAATAGGAATTCTCGGTTCTAACATAGAATTCTGAACCACAAAGTCTTGAATACTTTGTACTCTTGCCGTGAGCTGATCCACACATGAAGACAGACCTTTAATGTCCATTGCTACACCTGTGTCCTGAACCACCCAAATGTCTAGGGGAAAAAAAAGGCAAAACACAGTGCAAAGAAAAAAAAATGGTCTCAGAACTTCTTTTTTCCCTCTATTGGGAATCATTAGTACTTTTGGCCTCCAGTACTGTTTTGAAAGGTAATTCAGTACCACAATGGACATAGAGGTCAGCGCACATACAGTGACCTGGCAATAACCCAAAAAACAAGAACGAGCTCTGAGACGTGGGAACTCTGTTGACCGCAATCCCTAATCCTCTCCAACCACACTAAAGGCAGCCGTGGATTGCGCCTAACGCTCCCTATGCAACTCGGCACGGCCTGAGAAACTAGCTAGCCTGAAGATAGAAAATAAGCCTACCTTGCCTCAGAGAAATACCCCAAAGGAAAAGGCAGCCCCCACATATAATGACTGTGAGTTAAGATGAAAAGACAAACGTAGAGATGAAATAGATTTAGCAAAGTGAGGCCCAACTTTCTGAACAGAGCGAGGATAGGAAAGGTAACTTTGCGGTCAACACAAAACCCTACAAAAACCACGCAAAGAGGGCAAAAAGACCCTCCGTACCGAACTAACGGCACAGAGGTACACTCTCTGCGTCCCAGAGATTCCAGCAAGCAGTAAAAAACAAATTGACAAGCTGGACAGAAAAAAACAGCAAACAAATAGCAAAGAGGAACTTAGCTATGCAGAGCAGCAGGCCACAGGAACGATCCAGGAGGAAACAGGTCCAATACTAGAACATTGACTGGAGGCCAGGATCAAAGCACTAGGTGGAGTTAAATAGAGCAGCACCTAACGACTTCACCACAACACCTGAGGAAGGAAACTCAGAAGCCGCAGTACCACTTTCCTCCACCAACGGAAGCTCACAGAGAGAACCAGCCGAAGTACCACTTGTGACCACAGGAGGGAGCTCTGCCACAGAATTCACAACACCCGTCGCCGTGTAGGTAAAAAACAGAAAGTTGCTGTACATACACCTTACACAGGTCGTCCTCCGTGGGATGATGACCATGACAAAATGTTTACTGACATGGCTGCGCAGTACGCTCAAAGCAAACTCGCACAGATGGAACTAAAATCTTTCTGTGATACATATGAAAGACTGTTAAATGCCTGCCCAACCCCCGACATTATCGCGGAGCTGTGTGCTTTCAAACTAAATCACCCCTGATAAATCTAAATCCCCATGACTAAGCAGTTTTTAAACAAAATCTTTCTGTGATACGTGTGAGCGACTAAAGTCTTTTAAATCACATACAATGATTGTCATTTTTCATAATATGTGCTTGTTGTGTGTTGTGTGTGTGTGTGTTCTGTATGTGTTGTGTGTTCTTTACAGAACCATAAACTTATAATAGCAAAATGTTGATCCCGCCAGCCGCACACAGATGTATTTTTGCATAATTTCACAGTGCCTGATGAGTACCAGCTGCAGGGGTTGCTGAGAAGCGCCCGTGGGTGCAGAAGTGTTATTTCTATAAAGATATATTGCACGGTTTCTTATGTATGCCCAGTTATTTTCAACAAAACATGGATTCGAAATGGTTCTATAATGGTGTATTCATTTACCCATATTTATATAGAAAAGGTATGGATCATAACTGTTGAAGACGCCAGTAATACATGTGCATAAATAACACACGGAAAATAAAATACTGTAACATAAGTAAACTAAATAATATTCATATTTTTTAAAGACGCCAGTAATACATGTGCAAAAGTAACACCAGGAAAATAAAATACTGCAACATAAGTAAACTAGATAATATTCATATTTTTAAAGAATCCAGTAATACATGTGCAAAAGTAACACCAATAGAAATGTAACACCAATAGATATGTAAAAAAGCTTTAAAAGTCTGCATATGTTAGCTGTCTTTGAATAAAAAGGAGTCAAATTATAGACAGCACAGGCAAAGTGCAAAAACATAATAACATAAATAAGTCCTAAATGTCTATTTCTTGTGTGTGTGTGTTCTGTGTGTTTGTTGTGTGTGTGTGTGTTGTGTGTGCCACATGTGTTGTATGTGTTCTGTATGTTGTGTGTGTATGTTTGTCGTGCGTGTTGTATGTGTTTTGTATGTTATGTGTGTTTGTTGTGTGTGGGTTCTGTGTTGTGTGTGTGTGTTGTGTGTGTTGTGTGTGTTGTATGTGTTCTGTATGTTGTGTGTGTATGTTTGTCGTGCGTGTTGTATGTGTTGTGTGCGTTTTGTATGTTATGTGTGTTTGTTGTGTGTGGGTTCTGTGTTGTGTGTGTGTGTGTGTTCGTGCCTGCCTGACCGAGATTTTACACAAAAAACAAGAAAAACAGTAATACATGTGCAAAAGTAACACCAGGAAAATAAAATACTGCAACATAAGTAAACTAGATAATATTCATATTTTTAAAGAAGCCAGTAATACATTTGCAAAAGTAACACCAATAGAAATGTAAAAAAGCTTTAAAAGTCTGCATATGTTAGATGTCTTTGAATAAAAGGAGTCAAATTATAGACAGCACAGGCACCTGTAAAATTAATATGTGCTAAAATAATGTAGAATTAAAGAAAGCTGGAATAATATATGGGAATGTGTCACACCCATTTGAGATATCAAAAATACTACAGTGGGGCAAAAAAGTATTTAGTCAGTAAGCAATAGTGCAAGTTCCACCACTTAAAAAGATGAGAGGCGTCTGTAATTTACATCATAGGTAGACCTCATCTATGGGAGACAAACTGAGAAAAAAAAATCCAGAAAATCACATTGTCTGTTTTTTTATCAATTTATTTGCATATTATGGTGGAAAATAAGTATTTGGTCAGAAACAAACAATCAAGATTTCTGGCTCTCACAAACCTGTAACTTCTTCTTTAAGAGTCTCCTCTTTCCTCCACTCATTACCTGTAGTAATTGCACCTGTTTAAACTTGTTATCAGTATAAAAAGACACCTGTGCACACCCTCAAACAGTCTGACTCCAAACTCCACTATGGTGAAGACCAAAGAGCTGTCAAAGGACACCAGAAACAAAATTGTAGCCCTGCACCAGGTTGGGAAGACTGAATCTGCAATAGCCAACCAGCTTGGAGTGAAGAAATCAACAGTGGGAGCAATAATTAGAAAATGGAAGACATACAAGACCACTGATAATCTCCCTCGATCTAGGGCTCCACGCAAAATCCCACCCCGTGGGGTCAGAATGATCACAAGAACGGTGAGCAAAAATCCCAGAACCACGCGGGGGGACCTAGTGAATGAACTGCAGAGAGCTGGGACCAATGTAACAAGGCCTACCATAAGTAACACACTACGCCACCATGGACTCAGATCCTGCAGTGCCAGACGTGTCCCAGTGCTTTAGCCAGTACATGTCCGGGCCCATCTGAAGTTTGCTAGAGAGCATTTGGATGATCCAGAGGAGTTTTGGGAGAATGTCCTATGGTCTGATGAAACCAAACTGGAACTGTTTGGTAGAAACACAACTTGTCGTGTTTGGAGGAAAAAGAATACTGAGTTGCATCCATCAAACACCATACCTACTGTAAAGCATGGTGGTGGAAACATCATGCTTTGGGGCTGTTTCTCTGCAAAGCGGCCAGGACGACTGATCCGGGTACATGAAAGAATGAATGGGGCCATGTATCGTGAGATTTTGAGTGCAAACCTCCTTCCATCAGCAAGGGCATTGAAGATGAAACGTGGCTGGGTCTTTCAACATGACAATGATCCAAAGCACACCGCCAGGGCAACAAAGGAGTGGCTTCTTAAGAAGCATTTCAAGGTCCTGGAGTGGCCTAGCCAGTCTTCAGATCTCAACCCTATAGAAAACCTTTGGAGGGAGTTGAAAGTCCGTGTTGCCAAGCGAAAAGCCAAAAACATCACTGCTCTAGAGGAGATCTGCATGGAGGAATGGGCCAACATACCAACAACAGTGTGTGGCAACCTTGTGAAGACTTACAGAAAACGTTTGACCTCTGTCATTGCCAACAAAGGATATATTACAAAGTATTGAGATGAAATTTTGTTTCTGACCAAATACTTATTTTCCACCATAACATGCAAATAAAATGTTACAAAAACAGACAATGTGATTTTCTGGATTTTTTTTCCTCAGTTTGTCTCCCATAGTTGAGGTCTACCTATGATGTAAATTACAGACGCCTCTCATCTTTTTAAGTGGTGGAACTTGTACTATTGCTGACTGACTAAATACTTTTTTGCCTCACTGTATATGTGGACAGCATATTAATAAAGTGCAAAAACATGATAACATAAATAAGTCCTAAATGACTAATAATGATGCACATGATAAAATATACTGTGGTACAGGAAATGTGCTAAAATTATGCAACATATGACAGTACTAAACATGGGATCCTGAGATCCCTAGTAAGGCCGTTGCTGTTAGCTAACTTAAAGTGTGTTTCCTTTTTTCTGACACGGTCATCTAATAGGGGATTATCAAAAAGCTAATATACAAAAAACAAATGACCCCTCAGATAACAACTACAGCCACATCAGGAACAAAGAGAAAGCGAATACAAAAACAAATGACACCTCAGATAACAACTACCTTTTCCCAGAATCAAATTAACAATATCAAACATGGTGCGTTATAATAACATAAATAAAACACACTGCCCGGCAAATGACCTCTGAGGCACAAACAGAAAATCTGTCTTTTCTGTTTGTGTAAATAAGGGGACCATCATTTAGTTAATGGTCAGTAGAGACACAAATAAACAGCTGGTTGTGTTATAAAACAAAGTTCTGCACTATATGTGTACACTGTGAATAAAACACAGCTTACAGAATCAAGCTCGAGCTACGTATAAAATCTAATATAAAACAAATACGGGAATAATATCAAACTATATCAAACTATATCAAAAGGGGAAATCAAACAAGGAGGGACAGCTGGATACCAGCCGTCAGACAAGGGGAGGGGAGGGGTTACACACTTTGATACACTTTGATAGGGGCGGGGCACCTGTCAGATTGAGTTTGACGAAACCACCCGATGCTACACTACTGCCCTTAATAATCGGGCCAGCTCGGCTACTTTGGTTTCGCCGTTTTTCTGTAATTCTGGTTTTCATCCTCGTTTCTCTTCAGGGCAGGTTGAGCCTTCGGACTGTCCTGGTGTGGATACTGTGGTGGACAGGTTGCAGCAGATTTGGACTCATGTGGTGGACAATTTGACATTGTCACAGGAGAAGGCTCAACGTTTCGCTAACCGCCGGCGCTGTGTTGGTCCCCGACTTCGTGTTGGGGATTTGGTTTGGTTGTCGTCTCGTTATGTTCCTATGAAGGTTTCCTCTCCTAAGTTTAAGCCTCGTTTCATTGGTCCGTATAACATTTCTGAAGTTCTCAATCCTGTGTCATTTCGTTTGGCCATCCATAATGTGTTCCATAGGTCGTTGTTGCGGAGATACGTGGCGCCTATGGTTCCCTCCGTTGATCCTCCTGCCCCGGTGTTGGTCGAGGGGGAGTTGGAGTATGTGGTGGAGAAGATTTTGGATTCTCGTATTTCGAGACGGAAACTCCAGTACCTGGTCAAGTGGAAGGGTTATCGTCAGGAAGATAATTCCTGGGTTTTTGCCTCTGATGTTCATGCTGCCGATCTAGTTCGTGCCTTTCATTTGGCTCGTCCTAATCGACCTGGGGGCTCTGGTGAGGGTTCGGTGACCCCTCCTCAAGGGGGGGGGTACTGTTGTGAATTCTGTTATCGAACTCCCTCCTGTGGTCATGAATGGTACTTCGGCGAGTTCTGTCCATGGACTCCCTCTGGTGGCTGTGAGTGGAGCTGCTGCTTCTGAGGTTCCTTCCACAGGTGATTTAGTTTATTCTTTGGCTGGCTGCTCTATTTAACTCCACTCAGATCGTTACTCTATGCCACCTGTCAATGTTCTTGTACTAGTTCAGTTCGGTCTTGGATCCTTCTGGTGACCTGTCTACTCAAGCAGAAGCTAAGTCCCTGCTAGTTTATTATTTGTTCATTGTTTTCTTGTCCAGCTTGCTATAATGATTTTGCCTTGCTAGCTGGAAGCTCTGGGATGCAGAGTGGCACCTCCGCACCGTGAGTCTGTGCGGAGGTCTTTTTGCACACTCTGCGTGGTCTTTTTGTAGTTTTTTGTGCTAACCGCAAAGATACCTATCCTATCCTCAGTCTGTTTAGTAAGTCTGGCCTCCCTTTGCTGAAACCTGTTTCATTTCTGTGTTTGTGACTTTCATCTTAACTCACAGTCAATATATGTGGGGGGCTTCCTTTACCTTTGGGGAATTTCTCTGAGGCAAGGTAGGCTTTATTTTCTATCTCTAGGGCTAGTTAGCTCTTAGGCTGTGAAGAGGCGTCTAGGGAGAGTCAGGAACGCTCCACTGCTATTTCTAGTGTGTGTGATAGGATTAGGGGTTGCGGTTAGCAGAGCTCCCACTTCCCAGAGCTTGTCCTTTGTTAGTTTAACCATCAGGTCTTTTCGGGTGCTCCTAACCACCAGGTCCATAACACTTAGGTTCTTCAGGGTGAGCTCCAGAGCAATTACTCACGTGCTGTTGAAGGATGGTTGCTTCCAAAGTTAACCCTTACAAGCATTGAGCAAGTACCTGGACACTGCACATATTGAAAGAATCAGGGAAAAAATGTTTAGTTTTTTTTTTATATGTGAGACTGGACAAACTGTTACGAAATTGCAGCACAGAACTAGGAGAGATGGGGGAAAGCTGACCCTGCACTAAGACTAGGCTGAAACCCTACGATGGAGTGGGCGACCCATTACTTGCGAATAGATCCACCGAGGATCCTAGTCTAAACTCAGCGCAGACCTATAGATAAGGGGAAGGAGGTTCCTAAAAGGACTAAGGACTGAGCTAAAAAAAACAGGTCACCTCCTAATAGGTGCAATATTGGATTGAAGTTCATTCTCTGTCCTCGGTAGTACATGCCTGCACAAGGCAATCTTGCCTTGTGCAGGCGTGTACTATGGAGCATAGAGAATGAACTTCAATCCAATATTGCAGCCAGCATGCAGCCGGCGGGTAAGGAAAGGGTGAATCAAACACCCGAAAACCCCGCCCCTATGGCTGAAGATTGTTCCCTCCAAATTCAGGTGACAGAGTCCCTTTAAACAACTTTCCATAGATTTAGCAAAAAGATTTAATGTTTACTTTAGTTACTCTTTAAAGTACATTGCTATTTATTCATAAAAAGGATTTTAGTGTAGGATTATTGATTTTCTAAATGATTTTCATTAGTAATTTTGCAACCAGTAATAGTATGTGCCGATTCCTAGGTTTTCATCTCCCGCATTGTAGAATATAATGAGAAACTTAAGAGAAAGCAGGGGACGACGGTTTTCCTGTTCTGCTTTTGAGAGCAAAATAGCTAAGGGATTTAGAAAAGCAAATCAATATAATTTTTTATCTGTATAACTGGAAGTGCAAATTAAATTAACTGTATGTCCTTGCACAGAGTTTGATCCTTTTCATCAGAAAATATTACATTCTGTATACAGATATATCAGGATATGATTAATAACAGGATTCTAAAATAACATTATGGTAAAAAGTAGAGTTTCTTGTATATCATGGAGACAATTTTCACCATGTGGCAGGAGAATTGCTGTAGAACATAACTTAGCTCCTAGTGCAACCACTGTGGTTGACAGCTAGGCCCCAATTCATTGCAGTGTTTTGCCAGACATCTACAATAAAACACTTTGCTAAGTTGCAACATTTTTATGCAACTTGAGGTTGGGCAAAAATGTGACATCTTTTTTCACACCAGTTTTGAGGAGGAGTCTGAGGGCGTAATGCCACAACTCGTCTAATTCGTGATGAGCTGCGACGTGCCCTGACTGGAATAAGATTTGTGGAAAGATGCATGGAGACACATGCTACTTTTCAGATGTGCCTCCATGCGCCTCTTAAAGGGAACCTGTCACCAGCAAAACGCTATTAGCTTGCAGATGTTGGGTTAAGCTGCAGGTTAATAGCGTTAATTAACCTGGCTGGCGCCTGCACCTAGCCAAGCACAGTGGGGATAAAATTAACTTTATTCTCCCCGGCAGCATTGGGCTTCAGCCGCGGGGGCGAAGCCGGCGTGGGTTAAGTCACCACTCTGAGTCTCCTGACGCTGACTGACACTGACTCTGTATTGGGGTTGGCTGTCACTCAGGGAGCGAGGTGCCTTTACAGTAATTACTCTGTACTCAAAGCAATGACCGAACCTGCGCCAGTGCTGCCCTCAATGACTGAAACTGAATGCTGCCAGTGGGAATAAAGTTCATTTTCTCCTTGCAGCGTTCGGCTACGTGCAGTTGCCAGGCAGGTTAGAAACGCTATTAACCTGCAGACCCGGTATCTGCAGGTTAATAGCGTTTTTTCTAGTGGCAGGTTCCATTCAATGAACCAAGCGCCTCTGACCTCAGCATGCCCCCTCATTCAAAGCAACTTGAAAATAAAAAGCTAGTCTTGATGAATGGGGGCCTAAGGCTAAATTCCCCACAATGAGTTTTTAATTCGGTGTATTTTAGCTGTGCAAAATGTGCAGTATCTTACAGTTCTAGCAAAGCAGATTGAAGTTATAGAAATTTCATGCCGACTGTGCTTCATTTTATGCTGCATAAACCATTATTGCGTTTTTAAATCAGCAATTTTATGTGTGGATTTTCACAATAGAATTAAATTTACCGCAGTTAATGCAAAAAATGCATATAAACCACACATGACCAAAAAAAAGCATGGTGTCATTGCAAATTCCACTCATAATATTTAGCCAGCACCTGCAGTAGATGTAATACTTATAAATAGCATTTAAATAGGATTTAAGATATATTTGTCTATTGAGCAACAGTAATATTACCTATGGTTTGCATAGGGTCATTATTCAGTAGCTGCATAAGAAAAACGTGACGTACATACACCTTAAAATATTTGCCTTCTAGTCGCACAGGTTTTACAACAGCATACAATGCCTATTAGACCTCTGCAAAATTCCCATTGATATTAATTACCATAACTTTCCCAAATGAACCTCCTTAACTAGTCCTTAACATTCAATGGTGGGTATATATAGTACTAGATGGTGGCCCGATTCTAACGCATCGGGTATTCTAGAATATGTATGTAGTTTATTTATGAAGATTTCAGAATAATGCAATGAATACACAGGTTTCGGCCGGCCGGGCGCTACCAATTAGCGAAGCGTGGTTCAAATCCCGTGCCAATTCACGGCTGGACTGCGTCTGTCACTAATTGTTCGCGGTCAGCCGGGCGCGACCAATCAGTGAAGCCAGGACTAGCTCCAGGTTTTTGAGGGCCCTGGGCGAAAGAGTCTCACAGCCCACATTGTATATAGCACAGCCACATAGTATATAGCACAGCCCACGTAGTATATTGCACAGCCACTTAGTATATTGCACAGCCACATAGTATATAGCACAGGCACATAGTATATTGCACATCCAGATCGTATATTGCACAGCCATGTAGTATATTGCACAGTCAAGTAGTATATAGCACAGCCTATGCAGTATATATCACAGCCCACGTAGTATATAGCACAGCCCATGCAGTATATAATATAGCCCACGTAGTATATAGCACAGACCACGTAGTATACAGCACAGCCCACGCAGTATATAACACAGCCCATGTAGTATATAACACAGCCACATAGTATATTGCACAGCCATGTAGTATATAGCACAGCCCACATAGTATATAGCACAGCGACGTAGTATATAACACAGCCCACACAGTATATAACACAGCCCAAGCAGTATATAACACAGCCCACGCAGTATATAACACAGCCCACGTAGTATATAGCAATGTGGGCACCATATCTCTGTTAAAAAAAGAATTAAAATAAAAAATAGTAATATACTCACCTTCCGGCGGCCCCCGGATGCAGCCCAGGCGTTTAGTGATGCTCCTCCTGACGCTCTGTTCCCAGTAATGCCTTGCGACAATAACCCGTGATGATGTAGCGGTCTCGCGAGACTGCTACGTCATCGCCGCAATGCATTCTTGGGACCAGAGCGGGAAAGGCTGCCACGAACGCCGGAAGGTGAGAATATAATGATTTTTTTTTATTATTTTTAACATATGTTTTTACTATTGATGCTGCATAGGCAGCATCAATAGTAAAAGTTGGTCACACTTACAGGGTTAATGGCAGCGTTAACGGACTGCGTTACACCGCGTTATGCCGCGGTGTTACGCAGTCCGTTTAACGGACTGCTAAATCGCTATGTGGGCGTTGACTGGAGGGGAGTATGGAGGGGGCACTGACTGGAGGGGGATTTCCGTGACAGACAAACAGACGGAAGTGGACCTTAGACAACTATATATATAGTATGTTATGTTGCAGGTTGGGGTATGTGGCACAGGAGCTGTGAGTCTTAGGCAACTGGCATCTTAGGCAACTGGCATCTGGCTCTAAGCCCGGGGTCACACGAGCTTATGTTCTCTCATGCGAGAGAATAGTGCAAATTATGCAAATGACACTCAGCTCAAATTCTGTCAAAATTTGAGCCGAGTTTCAGTGCACTGTGCTTTGATTGCCTCACATGAGAAAATCGCAGCACAGGTGCGGAGGAGACGGAGGAAGTAATTTTGCCATCACCCGTGTCTGCGATAATTGGACTGCACTTGGATGACATCCGAGTGCAGTCCAATGTTTCACACGTATCCATACACTAGAGTGGGCGAGTGCTATCAGATTATCGAATGCACTCTCAGCAATTGTTTTCTCATTACGATTTGGAGATCTGCACTGCCCGTAGTATAACATTGGGTCAAATGCTGTCCGATAAAATGCCACATAGCGCTCAGCCGTGTTATATGCTCGCGTGAGTGAGCTCAAACAGCATCAATCATCAATAGCTCCAAACACTTATGTTAACCCCTTAAATGCTGTAGTTAAATACTGACAGTGGCATTTAAGCCACAGCAACCTGCATGGATGTTCATTTCAGTAACCATAAATCCATTTGCATTATGATTGTAGGGTGCTGATAGGCCACAGACTGGGTGTCATAGAAGATCATGATTAGGACTATATAGTGCAATATTGCAGTCAGGGCTGCCACTAGAAATTTCTGGACCCCCATATGTTAGGTATCAAGTTCCCGCCACTGCACAGGGGGAATCTCGAACCACCTCAGCTGCGGTCTCCCATTATCCTCCAGCTGCAGTGGAGCCTGCTCAGCAGAGACGTTGGTCCCAGTGCCTGGCTCAGGCAAATACTGTGCCTTTGGTTACTGCTGCCCTTCCAGGTTCAGCCATTATAACCAGCACTGATCAGCGGTGAGCAGGCGTTTCTGGGACTAAGTCCTGCTTTTCTTCTTCTGAGCATGCCCAAGGGAAGACCTCTCATTGGAGGTCGGGGGTCACATGCTCAGGTCCTGTGGCAGCTCCTATTGGACCACTAGGAAAGTCCTGGAGAGGTACAGCTATAAAAGGTTCGTATGGCCGCACGGCCATGCGCTAGTATAAACCTGTTATCGTGTGTGTGGATGTATGCCTGTTCTGATGAATGCTCCTTAATCATTCCCATTCCTAGTGTTGTTGAGTGCTCACGAATGTTGGAGCTACCTAGCGCCTGACAGTGCTATCCAAGCACAAGAGCACGATTCTTACTGAGTCAGACCAGCAGTGACCGCCAGTGCGGCGCTGTGTGCAATTAGTGTGCTTTCCTGGCCCTAGTCAGCGTGGTTAGTGGCGTCTGCCTGAGCGGCGCTGTACACACTCTCATGCAGTAAATGTTTATTTAGTTTTCCCCTGGCACCGCAGTAGCGGCGCCGAGCACTAGTGGTCTAGAGGGACTCTTCTCCCATTCCTTGGGGCAGAGTTCTGTGATCTCATCCTAGTGCTCACTTTGCGGTTCAGCGACCCTGTGAAGCAACAGGGTTCATCTCCTTTTTCATACTGGGTGAAGCTAACCCGTGTGTGATCACATTATACTGCCATATAGTGTCCGCCATTACCGAGCGGCAGGGGTTTCTCTGCACGGTGGGCCCCGGGCAGTGAACGCACCTGATACTTTTCATATTATTCTTAGGTGCGTTCCGCTAGCTATTACACCATACTGGCAATATTTTTGGGGCCCCCTTGAATCTCCACCCAGGCTCTACCCAAGCTTCACCGCCACCCCTCGAACCTCCCACAGTCCCACCACCATCTCTTGGAAAATCTCCACTTCTGAACCATGTCATCATCAATCACAAATTACCAGTTCCCATCACTAGATCACATACATGGTGTTACGATTCAGGTTTTGATTCGTGGCAGCTCTGGATCCGCTATAAATTAAATGTAGCTTTTTTCCTTTGAGGCCAGCAAGTGTTAAAGTCTGTTTTTTTCCTGGCAGCTGCTGCGTTGCTGGTCGTCTGATTTGGGTGGTAACCACTCCCTCCATCCTTTAAATGATCACCTGACCCATTAGCTGACTGTCAATGATAGAGTAATCTATGTTGACCAAGCCTGGAGTAAGGAGCGCTCTGGTTGCAGTGGTGAATCTGCTGGTTTTGTGGAGTTCATGGTCCTCGTACCTTTCCTCTGGTGTGTGGTGCTTTGCTGCAGAGACAGTTATTAAGTTAAGCTATCTGTCTGTCTTGTGTTTGTCACTCTCCCTGTGTTGTTCATCATTTACAGTGGTGGGGCTAGCGTCCTTGCACTAGCCAGGGATTAGTGGGCTGATAATCAGGTTTCAGGCATGTGACAGCGGCGGGGGAAGGACCCACTTAGGGTGTTAGTGGAATGTAGGGACAGGCTCAGGTTGGAGTTCAGGAGGTGTCCCCATCCCTTGTTCCCTATTTTTATGGCCTTCCTCACCCCATTACATCCCATTGTATGTGCATTGTGCTGTCTGCTGGAACCACCCCTGTTGAGTTGTGACACATAGTGGTGACTAATGCCACCACATAGTGACCGAATAATAGCACATACAAGGAGCAAATATTGCCGCACCATGATCAGATCACATATTACCACCACATAGTGACCGAATACTACAATACTGATCATTAATAAAAAAAAACAATACTAATGCCATTATACACAGGAGATCTGTACTGTACTTAGTATACAGTGTCCGTGTACAGGTAATCACTGGTGACATTATACACAGGTGCTCTGTATATAGAGTCAGTGTATAGCTAATACCGTGATTTCTAGTGACATTATACACTGAAGCTCTGAATTTAGTATATTGTATATAGTGTAAGTGTACAGGTAACACACTGACTCACCGGTGAGGTCTCTAGTTGAAGTCCTTCATCTTCGCCTTTCTTCTTCATCCAGTTCAGACCACCATCACTTCTTCCAGCCAGGACTCGTCTTTGCAGAAAATAACAGTTATCTAGAACACATTCACCAATTTTCCCCAACCTCTATACTATGCCAAATGAAGAAAAAAGCGACCATGTCACCCTGCACAGTAACAGGACTTCTCCTCCCCCACACTGAAAAAAATCCTCAAAAATAAAATCCTTTAATTAGCCCCTACAGTAATAATATCCCACATTCTGGACCCCATGTGTCCTCCAATTCTGGACCCAACGTGTCCATCCATTTTGCCTAATGTCTCTCCATACTGCCCCGATGTCTCTCTATATTGCCCCATAGTCATCCATAATAATACAATGTATCCCATAGCCATATATAGTAATGTAATGCTGCCCCATAGCAGTATAATGCAGCTCCATAGCAGTATAATGCAGCCCCATATCAGTATAATGCAGCTGCATATTATAATGCACCCCCATAGTATAATGCAGCCCTATAGTAGTATAATGCACCCCCATAGTATAATGCAGCCCCATAGCTGTATAATGCCCCTATAGTATAATGCAGCCCCATAGCAGTATAATACACCCCTATAGTAGTATAATGCAGCCCCATAGTAAAATGCAGCTCAATAGCAATATAATGCACCCCATAGTATAATGCAGCCCCATAGCAGTATAATGCAATCTAATAGTAGTATAATGCAGCCCCATAATATAATGGACCCCCATAGCAGTATAATGCTCCTCCATACTATAATGCAGTCCCATAACAGTGTAATGCACTCCCATAGTATAATGCAGCCCCATAGCAGTACAATGCACCTCATAGTATAATGCAGCCCCATACCAGTATAATGCACCCCATAACAGTATAATTCACCCCATAGAATAATGCACCCCATAACAATATAATGAACCCCCATAACAGTATAATGCACCCCCATAGTATTGCAGCCCCATAGCAGTATAATGCACCTCATAGCATAATGCACCTGTAGAGCAATATAATGTACCCCATAGTATAATGCAGCCCCATAACAGTACAATGCACCCCCATAGTATAATGCAGCGCCATAGTAGTATAATGCACCCACATAGTGTATAATGCAGCCTCATAGCAGTATAATGCTCCCTCATAATGTATAATGCACCCCTATAGCAGCATAATGCACCCCCATAGCAGTATAATGCACCCCCATAGCAGTATAATGCACCCCCATGGCAAAATAATGCACCCCCATAGGAGTATAATGCACTCCCATAGTGTATAATCCAGCTCCATAGTATAATGCACCCCTATAGGGTATAATGCACCCCCATAGTATAATGCACCCTCATAGTGTATAATGCACCCCCATACCACAGATTTCCCAAAAAATCTCCCATATGGCAACAAATTTTAACTGCCCGCAGTGCCGCCATCAGGGCATTACAGCCATGACTGGCGTATGGGGCCCGGTGGGCAGAGGGGGCCCGCATTGGGCCACGTCTCATCTGCTCACCGGGCCCCCCTACAGGTGCTGCGGCATGCTATTGACGTGCGGGCCCGCGCCCGCACGTCAATAGTTAACAGCCGCCAGCCAGTCGGAAGCTGGCAGCTGACTTGAGCCGCAGTGCGCACTTCACCGGAGTCTGACGTAATTGTCAGCCGCCGGCGAGTGCGTGCTTCACCTGCGTGGAGGGAGTGAGCTTCGCCCGCCGCAGGAGTACGGCCAGGTAAGAACTCGTGGTTTGGGTTTTTTTGAGAGCGGCGATCCAGGGGGCCCAGGGCAGAATGATGGACACGCTGGGGGAGAGATGCTGGACACAGGGGCAGAATGCTGGACACAGGGGCAGAATGCTGGACACGAGGGGCAGAATGCTGGACACGAGGGGCAGACTGTGAGACACGGGGGCAGAATGCTGGACATGAGAGGCAGACAGACACGTGGGCAGAATGCTGGACACAGGGGCAGAATGCTGGACACGAGGGGCAGACTGTGAGACACGGGGGCAAAATGCTGGATACAGGGGCAGAATGCTGGACACGAGGGGCAGACAGACACAGGGCAGAATGTGAGACACGGGACAGAATGCTGGACACGAGGGGCAGACTGTGAGACACGGGGGCAGAATGCTGGACACTGGGGAAGAATGCTGGACACGAGGGGCAGACTGAGACACGGGGCAGAATGCTGGACACAGGGGCAGAATGCTGGACACGCTGGGGAAGAGATGCTGGAAACAGGGGCAGAATGCTGGGCGCGGGCAGAATGCTGGACACAGGGGCAGAATGCTGGACACAGGGGCAGAATGCTGGACACAGGGGCAGAATGCTGGAAACGAGGGGCAGAATGCTGGAAACGAGGGGCAGAATGCTGGACACAAGGGCAGAAGGCTGGACACGAGGGGCAGAATGCTGGACACGAGGGGCAGGATGTGAGACACGGGGCCCACATTAAATTAAATTAATTTAATTTAATGTAATTAAAATCACAGCATGGTGAAAGGCGGGGCGTTCAAGTCAGAAAAAATAGTACATAGTAAATATAGGAAAACTGACTGAACAGCAATCTAGTCCGAACAGGTGCATAACCAAAAAGAGACTTACATAGAAAATAGTTCAATGGCTGCACTCAATTTTACTGCAAGGAAATGTGAATAGCATAATGGCTTGTGAAATCTATGAAAAAACACATGAGATGCTTAGCACAAGATTTGGCCACACAGTCTGCACCTCATGTCCAGCATTCTGCCCCTGTGTCCAGCATTCTGTCCCCGTGTCTCACAGTCTGTCCCTCATGTCCAGAATTCTGCCCCCGTGTTTCACATTCTGCCCCTCGTGTCCAGCATTCTGCCCCTCGTGTCCAGCATTCTGCCCCTCGTGTCCAGCATTCTGCCCCCGTGTCCAGCATTCTGCCCCGTGTCCAGCATTCTGCCCCCGTGTCCAGCATTCTGCCACCGTATCTCACAGTCTGCCCCTCGTGTCCAGCATTCTGCCCCTGTGCAGGGGCGGATTATAATAGGGTCAATCTGGGTGGTAGCCCAGGGCCCAGTGGTGTCGGGGGGCCCTGGGCTACCGCTCAGATTGCCCGCTGCCATCAGGGCATTACTGCCCTGACTGGCGTATTGGCCCGGTGGGTAGAGGGGGACCGCATCGGGCCCCGTCTCATCTGCTCACCGGGCCCCTACCGGCGCTGCGGCAGTTTCACCTCTTGACATGCGGGTGCACACCCGCACTTCAATAGTTAACAACAGCCGCCAGCCAATTGGCGGCTGGAAGCTGAAGTCGGCCGCAGGCGCAGTGCACTCGTCGCTGGTGTCTGACGTCATTGTCCGCGCTGCTGGAGCGCCGGTCAGGTGAAGAGAACTTGTTTTTTTTTTGCGAACGGCAATCCGGGGGGCCCGGGGCAATATGCTGGACACACTGGGGCAGATTGCTGAACACACTCGGGGCAATGTTGGAGACACTGGGGCAGATTGATGGACACACTGGGGCAATGCTGGAGACAGTGGGGCAGAATACTGGACACACTGGGGGCAATAAGCTGGAGACACTGGGGCAATATGTTGGAGACACTGGAGGCAACATGCTGGACATTTTGGGGGCAAAATGCTGGACACACTGGGGGCAGGATGCTGGACACACTGGGGGCAGGATGCTGGACACATTGGGGGCGGGATGCTGGACACATTGGGGGCAGGATGCTGGACACATTGGGGGCAGAGATGCTGGAAACATTGGGGGCAGAGATGCTGGACACATTGGGGGCAGAGATGCTGGACACATTGGGGGCAGAGATGCTGGACACATTGGGGGCAGAGATGCTGGACACTGGGGGCAGAGATGCTGGACACACTGGGGGCAGAGATGCTGGACACTGGGGGCAGAGATGCTGGACACACTGGGGGCAGGACTGGAGACATGGACAGAATGTAGATACGGGGCATGATTGGAGACACGGGGCAGAATGAAAGACATGGGGCAGGATTGGAGACAGATCGTGCAGGATCATGGGACAGGATGGATACGATGGAGACAGATGGGGCAGGATGGGGAGATCATATGGGGCAGGATTTATACTCATGAGGGCAGGATGGGTGAACATATGGCTGAAGCCAGGAATGAGACACACGGGGCCAGGGTGGGGGATATTATTATTACCATAGGGGCTAATTAAGGGATATTATTACTGCAGTGATGTATTTATTTTATTTTTGAGGACACTGTTTTAAATGGGGGGACGGTCCTGTTACTGTGTAGAGTGACACTATGTCACCTTTTTTTCTTCATGTGGTGTAATGTAGAAGTTGGAATAAATTAAGTAATGTGTTCTGCATGCGGAGCTCGAGATAACTGTGTTATTTCCTGCAGAGACAAGTCCTGGCTGGATGAAGTGATGGCGGTCTGTGCTGGATGAAAGATGAAGGACTTCACCTAGAGACGTCACTGGTGAGTCAGTGTGTTACCTATACACTGACACTATACACTGTATACTATATACAGAGGTCTGTTGTGAATTCTGTGGCAGAGCTCCCTCCTGTGGTCACAAGTGGTACTTCGGCTGATTCTCTCTATGAGCTTCCGTTGGTGGAGGAGAGTGGTACTGCGGCTTCTGAGTTTCCTTCCGCAGGTGATGTGGTGAAGTCGTTAGGTGCTGCTCTATTTAACTCCACCTAGTGCTTTGATCCTGGCCTCCAGTCAATGTTCTAGTATAGGACTTGCTTCCTCCTGGATCGTTCCTGTGGCCTGCTGCTCTGCATAGCTAAGTTCCGCTTTTGTTATTTTTGTTTGCTGTTTTTTTCTGTCCAGCTTGCTTGTTTGTTTTTTCTTGCTTGCTGGAAGCTCTGGGACGCAGAGGGTGTACCTCCGTGCCGTTAGTCGGTACGGAGGGTCTTTTTGCCCCTTTGCGTGGTTATTTGTAGGGTTGTGTTGACCGCAAAGTTACCTTTCCTATCCTCGCTCTGTTCAGAAAGTCGGGCCTCACTTTGCTAAATCTATTTCATCTCTACGTTTGTCTTTTCATCTTATCTCACAGTCATATGTGGGGGGCTGCCTTTTCCTTTGGGGTATTTCTCTGAGGCAAGGTAGGCTTATTTTCTATCTTCAGGCTAGCTAGTTTCTCAGGCTGTGCCGAGTTGCATAGGGAGCGTTAGGCGCAATCCATGGCTGCTTCTAGTGTGGTTGGAGAGGATTAGGGATTGCGGTCAGCAGAGTTCCCACGTCTCAGAGCTCGTTCTATATTTTTGGGTTATTGTCAGGTCACTGTATATGCTCTGACTTCTATGTCCATTGTGGTGCTGAATTGCCTGATCATAACAGTACTGGAGGCCCAAAGTACTAATGATTCTCAATAGAGGGAAAAAAGAAGTTCTGAGACCATTTTTTTTTCTCTGCACTGTGTTTTGCCTTTTTTTTCCCCTAGACATTTGGGTGGTTCAGGACACAGGTGTAGCGATGGACATTAAAGGTCTGTCTTCATGTGTGGATCAGCTCACGTCAAGAGTACAAAATATTCAAGACTTTGTGGTTCAGAATTCTATGTTAGAACCAAGAATTCCTATTCCTGATTTGTTTTTTGGAGATAGAACTAAATTTCTGAGTTTCAAAAATAATTGTAAACTATTTCTGGCTTTGAAACCTCGCTCCTCTGGTGACCCAGTTCAACAAGTTAGGATCGTTATTTCTTTTTTACGTGGCGACCCTCAGGACTGGGCATTTTCTCTTGCGCCAGGAGATCCTGCATTAAGTAATATTGATGCGTTTTTCCTGGCGCTCGGATTGCTGTACGATGAACCTAATTCAGTGGATCAGGCAGAGAAAAATTTGCTGGCTCTGTGTCAGGGTCAGGATGAGATAGAGGTATATTGTCAGAAATTTAGAAAGTGGTCCGTACTCACTCAATGGAATGAAGGTGCGCTCGCAGCTATTTTCAGAAAGGGTCTCTCTGAAGCCCTTAAGGATGTCATGGTGGGATTTCCTATGCCTGCTGGTCTGAATGAGTCTATGTCTTTGGCCATTCAGATCGGTCGACGCTTGCGTGAGCGTAAATCTGTGCACCATTTGGCGGTATTATCTGAGCATAAACCTGAGCCTATGCAGTGCGATAGGACTTTGACCAGAGTTGAACGGCAAGAACACAGACGTCAGAATGGGCTGTGTTTCTACTGTGGTGATTCCACTCATGCTATCTCTGATTGTCCTAAGCGCACTAAGCGGTTCGCTAGCTCTGCCACCATTGGTACGGTACAGTCAAAATTTCTTTTGTCCGTAACCTTGATCTGCTCTTTGTCATCTTATTCTGTCATGGCATTTGTGGATTCAGGCGCTGCCCTGAATTTGATGGACTTGGAGTATGCTAGGCGTTGTGGGTTTTTCTTGGAGCCCTTGCAGTGTCCTATTCCATTGAGAGGAATTGATGCTACGCCTTTGGCCAAGAATAAGCCTCAGTACTGGACCCAGCTGACCATGTGCATGGCTCCTGCACATCAGGAGGTTATTCGCTTTCTGGTGTTGCATAATCTGCATGATGTGGTCGTGTTGGGGTTGCCATGGCTACAAGTCCATAATCCAGTATTAGATTGGAAATCCATGTCTGTGTCCAGCTGGGGTTGTCAGGGGGTACATGGTGATGTCCCATTTCTGTCTATTTTGTCATCCACCCCTTCTGAGGTCCCAGAGTTCTTGTCTGATTACCGGGATGTATTTGATGAGCCCAAGTCCGATACCCTACCTCCGCATAGGGATTGTGATTGTGCTATCGATTTGATTCCTGGTAGTAAATTCCCAAAAGGTCGACTGTTTAATTTATCTGTGCCTGAGCACGCCGCTATGCGGAGTTACGTGAAGGAGTCCTTGGAGAAGGGGCATATTCGCCCGTCATCGTCGCCATTAGGAGCGGGGTTCTTTTTTGTGGCCAAGAAGGATGGTTCGCTGAGACCTTGTATAGATTACCGCCTTCTAAATAAGATCATGGTTAAATTTCAGTACCCCTTGCCGCTGTTATCTGATTTGTTTGCTCGGATTAAGGGGGCTAGTTGGTTCACCAAGATAGATCTTCATGGTGCGTATAATCTAGTGCGTATTAAGTGAGGCGATGAATGGAAAACTGCATTTAATACGCCCGAGGGCCATTTTGAGTACCTAGTAATGCCATTCGGACTTGCCAATGCTCCATCAGTGTTTCAGTCCTTTATGCATGACATCTTCCGAGAGTACCTGGATAAATTCCTGATTGTATACTTGGATGACATTTTGGTCTTCTCGGATGATTGGGAGTCGCATGTGAAGCAGGTCAGAACGGTGTTTCAGGTCCTGCGTGCTAATTCTTTGTTTGTGAAGGGATCAAAGTGTCTCTTTGGTGTACAGAAGGTTTCATTTTTGGGGTTCATTTTTTCCCCTTCTACTATCGAGATGGACCCTGTTAAGGTCCAAGCCATCCATGATTGGACTCAGCCGACATCTCTGAAAAGTCTGCAAAAGTTCCTGGGCTTTGCTAATTTTTATCGTCGCTTCATCTGAAATTTTTCTAGTATTGCTAAACCATTGACCGATTTGACCAAGAAGGGTGCTGATGTGGTCAATTGGTCTTCTGCTGCTGTGGAAGCTTTTCAAGAGTTGAAGCGTCGTTTTACTTCTGCCCCTGTGTTGTGTCAACCAGATGTTTCGCTTCCATTCCAGGTCGAGGTTGATGCTTCTGAGATTGGAGCAGGGGCTGTTTTGTCGCAGAGAAGTTCTGGTTGCTCGGTGATGAAACCATGCGCCTTCTTTTCCAGGAAGTTTTCACCTGCTGAGCGAAATTATGATGTTGGCAATCGAGAGTTGCTGGCCATGAAGTGGGCATTCGAGGAGTGGCGTCATTGGCTTGAAGGAGCTAAGCATCGCGTGGTGGTCTTGACTGATCATAAGAACTTGACTTATCTCGAGTCTGCCAAGCGGTTGAATCCTAGACAGGCTCGTTGGTAGCTGTTTTTTGCCCGTTTTGACTTTGTGGTTTCGTACCTTCCGGGCTCTAAAAATGTGAAGGCGGATGCCCTGTCTAGGAGTTTTGTGCCCGACTCTCCGGGTTTATCTGAGCCGGAGGGTATTCTTAAAGAGGGAGTAATTGTGTCTGCCATCTCCCCTGATTTGCGGCGGGTGCTGCAAAAATTTCAGGCTAATAAACCTGATCGTTGCCCAGCGGAGAAACTGTTTGTCCCTGATAAATGGACGAGTAGAGTTATCTCTGAGGTTCATTGTTCGGTGTTGGCTGGTCATCCTGGAATCTTTGGTACCAGAGAGTTAGTGGTTAGTAGATCCTTTTGGTGGCCATCTCTGTCGCGGGATGTGCGTTCTTTTGTGCAGTCCTGTGGGATTTGTGCTCGGGCTAAGCCCTGCTGTTCTCGTGCCAGTAGGTTGCTTTTGCCCTTGCCGGTCCCGAAGAGGCCTTGGACACATATCTCTATGGATTTTATTTCGGATCTCCCCGTCTCTCAAAAAATGTCAGTCATCTGGGTGGTTTGTGATCGCTTCTCTAAGATGGTCCATTTGGTACCCTTGTCTAAATTACCTTCCTCCTCTGATTTGGTGCCATTGTTCTTCCAGCATGTGGTTCGTTTACATGGCATTCCAGAGAATATCGTTTCTGACAGAGGTTCCCAGTTTGTTTCGAGGTTTTGGCGAGCCTTTTGTGCAAGGATGGGCATTGACTTGTCTTTTTCCTCGGCTTTCCATCCTCAGACTAATGGCCAGACCGAACGAACCAATCAGACCTTGGAAACATATCTGAGATGCTTTGTTTCTGCTGATCAGGATGACTGGGTGTCCTTTTTGCCTTTGGCTGAGTTCGCTCTTAATAATCGGGCCAGCTCGGCTACCTTGGTTTCGCCGTTTTTCTGCAACTCTGGGTTCCATCCTCGTTTCTCTTCAGGGCAGGTTGAGTCTTCGGACTGTCCTGGTGTGGATACTGTGGTGGACAGGTTGCAGCAGATTTGGACTCATGTAGTGGACAATTTGACCTTGTCCCAGGAGAAGGCTCAATGTTTCACTAATCGCAGACGCTGTGTGGGTCCCCGACTTCGTGTTGGGGATTTGGTTTGGTTATCTTCTCGTCATATTCCTATGAAGGTTTCCTCTCCTAAGTTTAAACCTCGTTTCATTGGTCCATATAGGATCAATCCTGTGTCTTTTCGTTTGACCCTTCCTGATTCTTTCTCCATCCATAACGTATTCCATAGGTCATTGTTGCGGAGATACGTGGCACCTATGGTTCCATCTGTTGATCCTCCTGCCCCGGTTTTGGTGGAGGGGGAGTTGGAGTATATTGTGGAGAAGATTTTGGATTCTCGTGTTTCAAGACGGAAACTCCAGTATCTGGTTAAGTGGAAGGGTTATGCTCAGGAAGATAATTCCTGGGTCTTTGCCTCTGATGTCCATGCTCCCGATCTTGTTCGTGCCTTTCATATGGCTCATCCTGGTCGTCCTGGGGGCTCTGGTGAGGGTTCAGTGACCCCTCCTCAAGGGGGGGGTACTGTTGTGAATTCTGTGGCAGAGCTCCCTCCTGTGGTCACAAGTGGTACTTCGGCTGATTCTCTCTATGAGCTTCCGTTGGTGGAGGAGAGTGGTACTGCGGCTTCTGAGTTTCCTTCCGCAGGTGATGTGGTGAAGTCATTAGGTGCTGCTCTATTTAACTCCACCTAGTGCTTTGATCCTGGCCTCCAGTCAATGTTCTAGTATAGGACTTGCTTCCTCCTGGATCGTTCCTGTGGCCTGCTGCTCTGCATAGCTAAGTTCCGCTTTTGTTATTTTTGTTTGCTGTTTTTTTCTGTCCAGCTTGCTTGTTTGTTTTTTCTTGCTTGCTGGAAGCTCTGGGACGCAGAGGGTGTACCTCCGTGCCGTTAGTCGGTACGGAGGGTCTTTTTGCCCCTTTGCATGGTTATTTGTAGGGTTTTGTGTTGACCGCAAAGTTACCTTTCCTATCCTCGCTCTGTTCAGAAAGTCGGGCCTCACTTTGCTAAATCTATTTCATCTCTACGTTTGTCTTTTCATCTTATCTCACAGTCATTATATGTGGGGGGCTGCCTTTTCCTTTGGGGTATTTCTCTGAGGCAAGGTAGGCTTATTTTCTATCTTCAGGCTAGCTAGTTTCTCAGGCTGTGCCGAGTTGCATAGGGAGCGTTAGGCGCAATCCACGGCTGCTTCTAGTGTGGTTGGAGAGGATTAGGGATTGCGGTCAGCAGAGTTCCCACGTCTCAGAGCTCGTTCTATATTTTTGGGTTATTGTCAGGTCACTGTATATGCTCTGACTTCTATGTCCATTGTGGTGCTGAATTGCCTGATCATAACAGAGGTCCTGTGTATAATGTCACCGGAGATCACTGTATAACCTGTACACAGACACTGCATACTAAGTACATATCTCCTGTGTATAATGGCACTGATGGTGATATTAGTATTGTGGTTTTTTTTATTACTGATCAGTATTCTATTCAGTCACTATGTGGTGGTAATATGTGGTCTGGTCATGGTGCGGTGGTATTTGTTCCTTGTATGTGATATTATTCGGTCACTTTGTGGTGGTAATATGTGGTCTGGTCATGGTGCGGTGGTATTTGTTCCTTGTATGTGATATTATTGGTCATTTTAAAAGTTGAAAAATAAATAAAAATATACCTAAATTGTATTGCATATTTTAACAAATATTTAGTAGGTTACAGCAGAGTAGGGCCCGGCCAAATGTGTCTACCATGTTATGGTGGTGGCTTAAAAAATCTTTTGGCCAAAACAAAAGCTGCTGGCTATATGTGTGATCTGGTGATGGGAACTGTTAATGTGTGATAGGTGAAAAGTGGAGTTTTTCCAAGAGAGAGCGGTGGGACTGTGGACAGTTCGAGGGGTGGAGCCTGGGTGGAGCCTGGGCGGAGTCTCAAGGGGGCCCCAAAAATTTGGCCAGTATGGGGCCCCGAAATTTCTAGTGGCAGCCCTGACTGCTCGTGCATCTGAGGATGCACGAGCCATTTACTGAGCCGACAGAATCCTGCTGCTGAGGTCCACTGAACAGAGGAGAGGGTCCCCTCTGCTCATCAGGCACCATAGGCCAGTAAGGGCAGTAATACCCTGATGGCGGCCCTGACTGCAGTATATAATACAAACAATCATGCAATTGTAGATTCAGGCTTCTCACGGAAACTTAAAAAAGAAAACAAAGAAAGTAAAAAGTAATAAAATAAGCATACTCAGATTTGGAGCATCCATAAAAATGTGACCTATGTAGAAATACAATAGTTTAAGCCAAAGGAAAAAAGTCCCAAATTACTATTTTTTGTGGTTGCAACATAAAAATGCGTTAAAGGTGATCAAACCGTTTTAATACTATACCATCAAAAACTAAAGTTCAGCATGCAAAATCAATCCCTAATGCAGACCCATTCTAAAAATAAAATAAAATAAATTATGGGTCTCTGTAAATTAAAATGGTGATACAAACCAATGTTTTTATTTAATGATTAGAATTCTTTACAACAGTAATATAGTAAAAAAAGAAGATGGAAGTTTAGTGTCAGCATAATGTACTGAGGACGTTGCCATGTAATCTTTGCTGCACCATGAACACCTAAACCCCCCTCCCAAAACAATGGCAAAATTGTGTTGTTGTTTTTTGCTTTTTGGTATTTTCCCCCATTTTTCTATACACTATATGGTAAGGAGCATGTTATCATTCAAATCTATAATGTGCACCTTTAAAAATAAGCCCTCTGACTGTGGCAACGGAAAAATAAAAAAAGTTATGGCTCATTGAAGAAGGGTAGGAAAAAAATTAAAATGTAAAAACAAAAATTGGTTGGGGTTAAGCATTGATTCAATCTGAATTGCAAATTCAATACATCCCAGCCATATCTCATTCATAGTCCCCTAAAAGAATTAGTAGCGAAAACAAACAGGTTGCCTCAATCTGTGGGCATCTGGAAAATGGCCAAATCTCTCACCATACTTGATTAGACATCACGTGACATCACATCCAGCCAAAATCAAGTTTTAATGTATATCTAGTTAATACCATTTTCAATAAATTAAAAAATCCATGTAACAATTTAATGAAAAACATAGGCAAATCATGTTGTTTAGTTTGCTGTTACCCTCAGAGATTAGCCTAATGACCCACATGTGCCAAGTTTCAAGGGACAACAAATCTTTTCTTTTTAGTTTACCTTTCAGACCAAGTAATTTCATGATTTCCTGAGTATGTCACCCATTTCCCCTTTAGCTGGAGGCTATTTTTGCTTTGACAATAGAACATTTATCCCAGTTTCTTTATGTTTTGCAATATAAAGAAATAAAAACATATATCTCATAAAAAATCTAGCACTCCAATATACTGCTTCTACTGCCTAGCTGCCGAGTATGATTAACTTTTGTATTATTAATTTTTTCTCTTCACTGCTAGCCAACAACTTTATTCCTAGAAATATCAGAAATAATACTGTTTTTGTAGAAACCATCTTCTAAAAAAACTTTTTTCTTTCATTGTGTAAGGGATCTTTTCGAAAAGACCTTGCTGGGCTACATTCACACAATTAGTATTTGTGGAATTTTTGATGTTGCAGGCTTTGTGCAGTATTTCTGCACCTATTAGCTTAATTAGGCTCTTGGGGGGTTACTACTTTTTCAAGTGCGTTTCTCTCCATGCGTTTTTGACAGGGTGGTTTTTGTCTCTTTTTGGTGTGTCATACTGCACAAATAAAGCTTATTTCTTTATGATACTTCATGGCATTTGGCTTTGGCAAAAATGTATTCATGCCGTCATATTATTATTATTATTTATTGTTATAGCGCCATTTATTCCATGGTGCTTTACATGTGAGGAGGGGTATACATAGTAAAAAAAAAAAAAGTACAATAATCTTAAACAATATAAGTCATAACTGGTACAAGAGGAGTGAGGACCCTGCCCGCAAAGGCTCACAATCTACAAGGGATGGGTGAGAATACAGTAGGTGAGGATAGAGCTGGTCATGCAGCAGTTTGGTCGATCTGTGGTTACTGCAGGTTGTAGGCTTGTCTGAAGAGGTGGGTCTTCAGGTTCTTTTTGAAGGTTTCGATGGTAGGCGAGAGTCTGATGTGTTGTGGTAGAGGGTTCCAGAGTAGGGGTGATACGCGAGAGAAATCTTGTATACGATTGTGGGAAGAGGAGATAAGAGGGGAGTAGAGAAGGAGATCTTGTGAGGATCGGAGGTTGCGTGCAGGTAAGTACCGGGAGACAAGGTCACAGATGTATGGAGGAGACAGGTTGTGGATGGCTTTGTACGTCATGGTTAGGGTTTTGTGCTGGAGTCTCTGGGCAATGGGGAGCCAGTGAAGGGATTAACAGAGGGGAGAGGCCGGGGAATAGCGGGGGGACAGGTTGATTAGTCGGGCAGCAGAGTTTAGAATAGATTGGAGGGGTGCCAGAGTTTTAGAGGGGAGGCCACAGAGCAGGAGGTTGCAGTAGTCAAGGCGAAAGATGATGAGGGCATGGACTAGGGGTTTTGCAGATTCTTGGTTGAGGAATGAACGGATTCATGAAATATTTTTGAGTTGAAGTCGGCAGTAAGTGGAAAGGGCTTGGATATGTGGTTTGAAGGAGAGATCAGCACCAAGGATTACCCCGAGGCAGAGAGCTTGTGGGACTGGGGAGAGTGGGCAGCCATTTACTGTAATGGATAGGTTCGTTGGGGGGGTCGCATGAGATGGGGGAAAGATGATGAATTCTGTTTTGTCCATGTTAAGTTTCAGAAATCTAGCGAAGAAGAAGGATGAAATAGTGGACAGACATTGAGGGATTCTGGTTAGCAGGGAGGTGATATCTGGTCCAGAGATGTAGATCTGTGTGTCATCAGCATAGAGGTGATACTGAAAGCCATGAGATTCTATGAGCTGTCCCAGGCCAAAGGTGTAAATGGAGAAGAGCAGGGGCCCAAGGACTGAACCTTGTAGGACTCCGACAGATAGGGGGCGAGGTGAGGAGGTGGTGTGTGTGTGGGAGACGCTGAATGTCCGGTCTGTTAGGTATGATGAGATCCAGGATAGGGCCAAGTTTGTGATGCCAAGGGATGAGAGGGTCTGTAATAATAGGGAATGGTCAACTGTGTCAAAGGCAGCCGACAGGTCGAGGAGGAGGAGGACAGAGTAGTGTCGCTTGCTCTTGGTGGTTAAGAAGTCATTGGTGACCTTAGTTAGGGCAGATTCAGTGGAATGGTGTGACCGGAAGCCAGATTGTAAGCGGTCAAAGAGGGAGCAAGAAGAGAGATGGGAGGACAGTTCAAGGTAAACGTGTTGTTCCAGTAGTTTGGAGGCATAAGGGAGAAGTGATATAGGGCAATAGCTAGATACAGAGGATGGGTCAAGAGAGGGCTTTTTGAGGATAGGTGTGATGGAGGCATGTTTAAAGCTTGAGGGAAAAACACCAGTTGTTAGTGATAGGTTGAAGAGATGGGTTAGGGTTGGGATGAAGACTGCGGTGAGGTTTGGGATGAGGTGGGATGGGAGCGGGTCAAGTGCACAAGTGGTGAGATGCGATCTTGAGAGTGGAGAGTTGATCTTCTGTAATGGTGGAGAAGTTGGTTTTGGAGGTGGAGGGCTGGGAAGTCAGGAGGAAGGTCTCTGGGGGTTGTTGACCAAAACTGTCTCTGATGCTATCAATCTTCTGCTTGAAAAATGAGGCAAAGTCTTCAGCGGAGATAAGTGGGGAGGGAGGAGGTGCTGGGGGACCGAGGAGAGAATTGAAGGTGTTGAATAACTGTTTAGGGTTGTGAGACAGGGAGGATATGGGAGATGAGAAGTAGGTTTGTTTAGCTGTGGCGAGTGTGGTCTTGAAAGTAGTGAGGGACTGTTTGAATGCGATGAAGTGCTCGTTGGAGTGGGATCTTTTCCATCTGCACTCAGCAGCCCTGGAAGCTCACCTCAGTTCTTTGGTCAGGCTGGTGTGCCAGGGCTGTGTTTATTTTGTGAGCTTTGGTATGTGTAAGTGGGGCAGCAGATTCCAAAGTTACAGCTATTGTGGTGTTATATAGAGCGGCAGCGTCATCCGCATTGTGTATGGAACTTATGTCTGTGAGAGGGAGGAGGGATTCTCGGATTACATGTGTATTACTTGCGTTTTTAGTGTGTTTCCGAAGCGGACGTGTTTTTATCTGTGGATTTTTCGCATCTAATGCAAGTCTATGGGAAAACTCCGCTCAGACAACTCAGTGTAATCACAAAAGAAATTGACATGTTGCATATTTGAAAAACCGAAGCTGCAGGTCAATATACGTTGTGGGGAAAAAAAGCACAGTGGGTATGAAATTTCTTTGAATCCCATCCACTTTGCTGGAACTGTAAGACATTGTACTTTTAAATAAGCAAAAATACTTAGCATCAAAATCTAGCCAAAAAGTCACAGTGAGAACTTTACCTTTGACTACTTTCCTATAATGAATATTTTGTGAGTATTTGATTTTGCACATTTTCTGCAGCTATTAGGGTGTATGCACACGTTCAGCATTTATATTCAGTCTAAGAGACCCATCTTTTGTTTTTTTGTGAAGAAGCCTACACCAGCCAGAGAATAAGGTTTTCAGATCAATCTTCTTTCCAGATTCAATTTAGTGTACTCAGGAATCACCTTATCCTCTGGGAGAGATAGGGACCACCCTCTGGGTACTTTAGGGTACCGTCACACTAAGCGACGCTGCAGCGATACCGACAACGATGTCGATCGCTGCAGCGTCGCTGTTTGGTCGCTGGAGAGCTGTCACACAGACAGCTCTCCAGCGACCAACGATCCTGAGGTCCCCGGTAACCAGGGTAAACATCGGGTTACTAAGCGCAGGGCCACGCTTAGTAACCCGATGTATACCCTGGTTACCAGCGTAAACGTTAAAAAAAACAAACACTACATACTTACCTTCAGCTGTCTGTCCTCCGGCGCTCTGCTTTCCTCTGCACTGTCAGCATCGGTCTGCCGGAAAGCAGAGCGGTGACATCACCGCTGTGCTTTCAGGCTGGCCGGCGCTGACATAGGATGCAGGAGGAGTGCAGAGAAGCACAGCGCCGGGGACAGACAGCTGAAGGTAAGTATGTAGTGTTTGTTTTTTTAACGTTTACGCTGGTAACCAGGGTATACATCGGGTTACTAAGCGCGGCCCTGCGCTTAGTAACCCGATGTTTACCCTGGTTACCAGTGAAGACATCTCTGAATTGGCGTCACACACGCCGATTCAGCGATGTCAGCGGGAGATCCAGCGACGAAAGAAAGTTTCAAACGATCTGCTACGACGTACGATTCTCAGCGGGGTCCCTGATCGCAGTAGCGTGTCAGACACAGCGAGATCGTAACGATATCGCTGGAACGTCACGGATCGTGCCGTCCTAGCGATCAAAGTGCCACTGTGTGACGGTACCCTTAGTAATTGGAAATAAGGAAATGTAGCAGTCAAATGGCCAATGTGAAGGTAGTTTCTTGGCCCTTTTCTTAGGGAAGGCTTCTGGAAAGTCCAGTTAGTGATTGGGTAAACTGAAGGCAATGAAGGCTGAGCAGAGTTTAGAGAAGGTGGTTGAAGTAGAGTTTTGAGGAATTTATGAAAACAAGATGGTCTTCATTTTGTGATCTGGTTGGATGACAAATCAATGACCATGGAACACTAAGCCACAGAAAGCCCAAAGGCATAGGTGCATCAAAAAAAATGGCAAAGGAAAAAAGAAATGTCCTCAATGTATAGTGTTCCAATCTGCAGAGTCACCTTTTACATCTGGGAATGGATATTACCACCATAAATTGCAGAGCTACTTGCAGAGATTACCTTAGAGCAGGGGTGGGCAATTAATTTTCCCAAGGGGCCACATGAGAGACTGTGTGTCAAATGTAAAATACAGTCTGTATAGAGTCTTGTGCGTGGGTGCCAGGAAACACAGAAGACACAGGCTTGTTTAAGTAGTTCTTGTATTACTTCATACAAGTAAGGGTTAACACAGTTGCAGGCAGGATACAAGACAGGCAGGAATAAACCTTAAGTCCATCCAGTTATAGAAACAGGTTAAAGGTTCTCTCTCTACTTCCCTTGCCAATGTTGATAGTAAGCTGAGAGATTCCTGAGTCCACACATGTCCAAGGATCTGAAGTAGAAGGTGGTAGGATAATAAGTCCAAGTCTTCCAGGAGCAAGGTGTCAAGTAAACTGCAGACTTGATTCTGAAGCACTGATTAAACAGCTGATGCTGCTTAAAAGGGCAAGTGGCAGAGAACAGGGCGGAAACATTGAAACTGAGAACTCCATGCAGGTTAAGGGCAAAGTAGATACAGCAGAACAGAAAGCAAAATGGCCGACAGGAAAAACTAGGTTCTACAAAAAAAAATAACAGCAGATATAGCAAATCGTCTAAAACCTTACATTACTCCCCTCTTAGGGACAGCCTCCGGATGACCCCAGACCCGGCTTGTCTGGGTACCTCTGATGGAACTGGCGAAGTAAGCGAGGAGCATTAATGTTATCAACCGGTTTCCATGAGTTGTCTTCAACTGAGTAGCCTTGCCACTTAATCAGGTATTGTAGCTGATTTCTATGCAACCTAGAATCCAGAATCCTTTCCACTACAAATTCCTCCTGACCATCAATCAGCACTGGGTCAGGATGAGGAGAAGAACGTCCAGGAAACATATTGGGTACTGCTGCCTTTAGTAGGGAAATGTGAAAAACAGGGTGAATTCTCATGGTTCTGGGCAGACGAAGACGACAAGCCACGGCACTTACAATCTTATTGATCCTGTAGGGACCAATGTACTTATGTCCCAATTTGGATGATGGAATCCTTAACTTAAGGTTCTTAGTTGACAGCCAGACCAAGTCTCCTACCTTGAAGGCTGGTGCGGGTTTACGAAATTTATCAGCTGCTCTTTTATATTTCTCCTGAGCCGATTCCAGATTCTCTTTTAGAAGATCGACATTCCGTTGTAGGGAAGCGATTCTGTCGGTCACAGCTGGCAGAGGCGTATCTATAGGAAATCGAGGAAGTATGTTAGGATGATAATCTAGGTTAGCATAAAAAGGAGACTGCTTAGTGGAGGCACTCTGAGCGTTATTATAAGAAAATTCAGCCAAAGGAAGTAAATCTACCCAATCATCCTGTAGGTGGCAGATAAAGCAGCGGAGATACTGCTCCAGGGTCTGGTTGGTCCGTTCTGTCTGGCCATTTGTCTGAGGATGAAAGGCAGAAGAAAGATTTACTTTAACGTCCAATGCGGCACAGAAGTTCTGCCAAAACCTTGAAGTGAATTGCACCCCTCGATCAGAAATGACCTCATTCGGTAGTCCATGCAAACGAAACACCTCTTGAATTATTAAATCTGCGGTCTGTTTAGCAGTGGGTAAGCCGCTACAGGGAATAAAGTGAGCTGCCTTTGTCAAACGATCCACCACCACCAAAATGGTGTTTTTCCCTTGCGAGGTTGGCAACTCCACAATGAAATCCATGGAAATGGATCCCCATGGACGGGATGGGGTGGGTAGAGGTTGTAATAGACCCGTCGGTGAAGAACGTGGTGTCTTGCATCTCGCACACACTTCGCATGAAGAGACATCATTTAGAACATCTTTTCTATAAGTGGGCCACCAAAAGAAACGAGAGAGGAATTCTTGAGTTTTTAGGACTCCTCTATGTCCCGCTATCTTGGAGTCGTGGATGAGCTGTAGTACTCTCAGTCTGACTGTTTCAGGTATATACAAACGTTGGCCTTGAAACCACACACCATTCTTATAAACAAGACTTACATCCCTAGGAGGTTGAGCCAGAAAGGAATCCGAATGGTATGCCTCCTTGATGTCATTAAGTAGGTCTTGATTGTGAATCACTCCCAGGAACCTGGAATCGGGAAGAATAGTCTTAGAAGTAGTGAGTGGAGAGGTCTCAGTTGAATGGATACTAGAGAGTGCGTCTGCTTTTCCATTGCACGACCCTGGCCTATAAGAGATTACAAAATTGAATTGATTCAAGAACAGACTCCAAAGAGCCTGGTGAGGAGTCAGGCACTTAGCTGATCTGATAAATTCAAGATTGCGATGGTCGGTCAGGACGACTATCTGCTGTGCAGTTCCCTGAAGATGATGTCTCCATTCCTTGAAGGCAGCAATGATGGCCAACAATTCTCTATTGCCCACATCGTAGTTCTTTTCTGCTGCAGACAACCGCTGTGAAAAAAAAAGCACAGGGATGCAAAACATTCTTCTCACCTGTTCTCTGGGAGAGTGTAGCTCCGATGGCACAGTCAGAGGCATCCACCTCTACTATGAAGGCCAGTTCAGGGTTGGGATGCACTAGGATAGGTGCTGTGGTAAATTTACTCTTCAGGTGAGAAAATGCTTCTTGGGCTTGAGGAGTCCAGGTGAAGGTAGATCTTTTACGGGTAAGTTGCGTGATAGGTGACACTACCTCAGAAAAGTTCTTAATAAAACGTCTGTAGAAATTGGCAAACCCGATGAAGCGCTGTACTTCCTTCACATTCTTCGGAACTGGCCAGTTCTTGATGGCTTGGGTCTTACTCTCATCCATACAAATTCCTCGTGATGACATTACATACCCCAAAAATTGAATCTCGGTCTGATGGAATTCGCATTTTTCAAGTTTGATATAAAGATGATTCTGTCGTAGGCGTTCTAAGACCATCTTCACGTGTCCATGATGTTCCTCTGTAGAGTTAGAAAAAAATCAAAATATCATCTAAATAAATCACTACAAAAGTATCCAAAAGATCCCTGAAAATGTCGTTCACTAAAAGTTGGAAAGTTGCTGGGGCATTACATAGACCGAACGGCATGACTAAGTATTCGAAATGTCCATAACGTGATCTGAATGCGGTCTTCCATTCATCCCCAGGTCTAATACGGACCAAATTATAGGCCCCACGGAGATCCAGTTTAGAAAAAAAATCTTGGCATGCCATACTCGCTCCAATAACTCAGGGATCAAAGGCAGTGGGTAACGGTTTCTGATAGTAACCTTATTAAGCTCCTGGTAATCTATGCAGGGTCTAAGAGATCCATCTTTCTTCTTCACAAAGAAGATGGGTGCACCTGCAGGAGATGAGGAGTGGCGTATGAAGCCTTTGGCTAAATTCTCATCAATATAGTCCTTCAAAGCCTTTAGCTCGGGCCCTGCCAAAGGGTAGATCTTACCAAAGGGTATACCTGCTCCTGGCAATAGTTCAATTGGACAATCATATGGACGATGAGGGGGAAGCTGATCAGCGTTCCTCTTGTCACATACGTCGGCATACTCATGGTACATAGCTGGTAGCTCTGAAAGTGTGGAGGATCCCTCAGGAACAGCACAAACTGCAACTTCTGGACCTATCTGTTTCTCCGGGAAGTGCAACTCCTTGGTCTCCCAGTTAATTGTAGGGTTCTGAGCCTGCAGCCATGGCAACCCTAAAATGATGGGAAAATGGGGAGAAGCAATAAGCATAAAAGACAATCTCTCTTGATGATCTTTACCCATGAACACCTTCAAGGGTTCCGTCTCCTGATCCACTGGTCCAGAGTTTAACAGGGAACCATCCACAGTCTCCATCTGTACAGGAGTAGCTTTCTTCACGGGACGCATCCCATGTTTCTGGGCAAAAGAGATGTCCATAAAATTGCCACTTGCCTCTGAGTCAATCATGGCAGAGCTACACACCCATACCGAGTCAACCCAGAGTTTGATGCAGAGGGAGCAATGAGAGTTATGCTTCTTACAGCTCAACTGGGATACTGTTGGGGAAACTTGAAAAATTGCTGCATTTATACAATCATCAGGCTCTGAAATAATGGAGTTTAAGTCCGAGAAGTCAGTATCTATAGCTGCAGATCTCCCTAGAACTTGAGATTCGGATTTGACAGATCCCCTTTCGCAGTACTCACAGTGTATGACTGCTGCAGCAGTCTTACGAGAACGGTTGGGGCAGCTTGTAATGAAGTGCCCTGACTTACCACAATAGAAACATAGATTTTCTTTTAGTCGATGTTCCTTGCGGGCATCACTCACCCGTCTCTGTAAGGAGTCCACCTGCATTGGTTCAGGTTCTGGTTCCCGTGTGGTCCGGCTCACAGACTCCTTAGCTGGGGAGGAAGGCAGGAAATGATTAGGATGATTAATTTCAGACCATCTCTCCTGTCTGCGTTCAGTAAGACGGGCATCAATACGGATGCAGTAGTTAATAAAATCTCCCAACGCGGTGGGAGGGTCGGCACGAGCAAGTTCGTCTTTAATCATAGGAGACAACCCTTTACGGAAAATTGATTTCTTCGCGGAACTGTCCCAAGTGGTATCAAGAGCCCATCTCCTGAAATCCAAGGCATATTCAGCTACTGAGCGCTTACCTTGGCGCAAAGCCAACATGGCTGCTTCAGCTGTTGCACCTCGGTTTGGGTCATCAAAAACCTGCCCCATAGCTGAAATGAAAGCTTCAAGATTATTTAGACATTCATCCTCAGTCTCAATCAGGGGGTTTGCCCACATCAGATCTTTGTTGGAGAGCAGCATGATTATGGTTAGCACCTTGGATCGTTCGGAGAGAAATTGTGAAGCATGAGCAGAGAAAAACAGTTTGCATTGATTAATAAATCCCCTAAATTTTTCCCGTTCACCGCCAAAACGGAAAGGTGGCAACTTTGGAAACCCAGAACCCGGGGATGTGGATGGTGCCAGGACTCGTTCCTCCAGAGCTTCAATCCTGTTTCGCAATTCCTGCGTATTTTGTCCGAAAACTTGCAAGTTGTGATTATTAAGATCTTGCTGGCTTGAAAAGCTGGTCTTTAAAGCCTGAATATCCGCAAGAATCTTATCAGTAACTCCACATAAATCTTTTACACGAGCCTCCATCTTCCCAGATATTTTACGGCAGAAAAGCTGGAAAAGAGGAAAGAGCGCACAATAGTGTTTACCTGTGGTAACACACCTGGCTGAAAAAAGGGAATGCGCTCACCTGAAATGGTTGTGAGAAGTCACAACCACTATCATCACAGAAGGTATAACTGGATATCTGGCATTCACAGTCCACAGCAGACTCTAAGGTTGGCTTCAGAATCTTGTCAAATGTAAAATACAGTCTGTATAGAGTCTTGTGCGTGGGTGCCAGGAAACACAGAAGACACAGGCTTGTTTAAGTAGTTCTTGTATTACTTCATACAAGTAAGGGTTAACACAGTTGCAGGCAGGATACAAGACAGGCAGGAATAAACCTTAAGTCCATCTAGTTATAGAAACAGGTTAAAGATTCTCTCTCTACTTCCCTTGCCAATGTTGATGGTAAGCTGAGAGATTCCTGAGTCCACACATGTCCAAGGATCTGAAGTAGAAGGTGGTAGGATAATAAATCCAAGTCTTCCAGGAGCAAGGTGTCAAGTAAACTGCAGACTTGATTCTGAAGCACTGATTAAACAGCTGATGCTGCTTAAAAGGGCAAGTGGCAGAGAACAGGGTGGAAACATTGAAACTGAGAACTCCATGCAGGTTAAGGGCAAAGTAGATACAGCAGAACAGAAAGCAAAATGGCCGACAGGAAAAACTAGGTTCTACAAAAAAATAACAGCAGATATAGCAAATCGTCTAAAACCTTACACTGTGACTGTTGCGGAGGGCCGAACTAATAGACTAAAATTAATTCCACTCAATATTAATATCAATATATTATAATTATTATGTTATTGATAATTATATTATTAGTAATTGTATCACATAATATTGAACAGAATTAAGTATGCTGACATCCTCCTATATATCATTTGAACCCAAGTACAGTCCATTCTGTATATCTTATGAGCCCCCCACAGCCCCTTATATACTGTAGGAGCCCCACACAGCCTCACTATATACAGCATAAGCCCCACACAGCCTGCCTGTATACAGCATGACCCCCACACAGCCTCCCTGTATACAGCATGAACCCCAAACAGCCTCCCCGTACACAGCATGAATCTCACACAGCCTTCCCATATACTGCATGAACCCCACACAGTCTCCCATATACAGCATGAGTCCCCCATAGCCTCCCCATGTGCAGCATGACACTCCCATGGCCTCCCCATATGCAACATGACAGCCTCATAGCTGCAACATAAACACCATGAGCCCCACATAGCCTCCACATCAGGGCTGCCACTAGAAATTTCGGGGCCCCCTTGAGACTCCACCCAGGCTCCACCCCAGCCCCGCGTCCACCCCTCGAACTGTCCACAGTCCCACCGCTCTCTCTTGGAAAAACTCCACTTCTCACCTAGCACACATTAACAGTTCCCATCACCAGATCACACATATGGCCGGCAGCTTTTGATTTGGCCAAAAGATTTTTTAAATCACCACCATAACACGGTAGACACTTTTGGCCGGGCCCTACTCTGCTGTAACCTACTAAATATTTGTTAAAATATGCAATACAATTTAGATATATTTTTATTTATTTTTCAATTTTTAAAATGACCAATAATATCACATGCAAGGAACAAATACAACACCATGTGTTATGACCTGGTGGTTAGGAGCACCCGGAATGACCTGATAGTTAAACCTCATACAGGAAGAGCTCTGGGATGTGGGAGCTCTGCTGACCGCAAGCCCTAGTCCTATCACACACACTAAAAATAGCCGTGGAGCGTTCCTGACTCTCCCTAGACGCCTCTTCACAGCCTCAGAGCTAGCTAGCCCTAGAGATAGAAAATAAAGCCTACCTTGCCTCAGAGAAATTCCCCAAAGGTAAAGGAAGCCCCCCACATATATTGACTGTGAGTAAAGATGGAAGTCACAAACGCAGAGATGAAACAGGTTTCAGCAAAGGGAGGCCAGACTTACTAAATAGACAGAGGATAGGAAAGGTAACTTTGCGATCAGCACAAAAACCTACAAAAGACCACGCAGAGTGTGCAAAAAAGACCTCCGCACCGACTCACGGTGCGGAGGGGCCACTCTGCATCCCAGAGCTTCCAGCTAGCAAGACAAAATCATGATAACCAGCTGGACAAGAAAACAGTGAACAAATAATGACTATCAGGAACTTAGCTTCTGCAGGAGAAGGCAGGTCACCAGAGAGATCCAGGAGCGAACTGAACCAATGCAAAAACATTGACAGCTGGCATGGAGTAACGATCAGAGAGGAGTTAAATAGAGCATCCAACCAAAGGATAAACCACGTCACCTGTGTAAGGAACCTCAGAAGCAGCAGCTTCACTTATAGCCACCAGAGGGAGCCCATAAACAGAACTCGCCGAAGTACCATTCACGACCACAGGAGGAAGTTCGACAACAGAATTCACAACAGTATCCCCCCCTTGAGGAGGGGTCACCGAACCCTCACCAGAGCCCCCAGGCCGATCAGGATGAGCCAAATGAAAGGCACGAACAAGATCGGCAGCATGAACATCAGAGGCAAAAACCCAGGAATTATCTTCCTGACCATAACCCTTCCACTTGACCAGGTACTGGAGTTTCCGTCTCGAAACACGAGAATCCAAAATCTTCTCCACCACATACTCCAACTCCCCCTCGACCAACACCGGGGCAGGAGGATCAACGGAGGGAACCATAGGCGCCACGTATCTCCGCAACAATGACCTATGGAACACATTATGGATGGCAAAAGAAGCTGGAAGGTCCAAACGAAATGACACAGGATTAAGAACTTCAGAAATTTTATATGGCCCAATGAAATGAGGATTAAACTTAGGAGAGGAAACCTTCATAGGAACGTGACGAGATGACAACCAAACCAAATCCCCAACACGAAGTCGGGGACCAACACAACGCCGGAGGTTAGCGAAACGTTGAGCCTTCTCCTGGGACAATGTCAAATTGTCCACCACATGAGTCCAAATCTGCTGCAACCTGCCCACCACCGCATCCACACCAGGACAGTCCGAAGGCTCAACCTGCCCTGAAGAGAAACGAGGATGGAAACCAGAATTACAGAAAAAAGGAGAAACTAAAGTAGCCGAGCTGGCCCAATTATTAAGGGCGAACTCAGCCAAAGGCAAGAAGGACACCCAATCATCCTGATCAGCAGAAACAAAGCATCTCAGATATGTCTCCAAAGTCTGATTAGTTCGTTCGGTTTGGCCATTAGTCTGAGGATGGAAAGCCGAAGAAAAAGACAAAGCAATGCCCATCTTAGCGCAAAAGGACCGCCAAAACCTCGAAACAAACTGGGAACCTCTGTCCGAGACGATGTTCTCTGGAATGCCATGCAAACGAACCACATGCTCGAAAAACAATGGCACCAAATCAGAGGAGGAAGGCAATTTAGATAAGGGTACCAAATGGACCATCTTAGAGAAGTGATCACAAACCACCCAAATCACCGACATCTTTTGAGAAACAGGGAGATCAGAAATAAAATCCATGGAAATATGCGTCCAGGGCCTCTTCCGGATCGGCAAGGGCAAAAGTAACCCACTGGCACGAGAACAGCAGGGCTTAGCCCGAGCACAAATCCCACAGGACTGCACAAAAGAACGCACATCCCGTGACAAAGAAGGCCACCAAAAGGATCTAGCCACCAAATCTCTGGTACCAAAGATTCCAGGATGACCAGCCAACACCGAACAATGAACCTCAGAGATAACTCTACTAGTCCATCTATCAGGGACAAACAGTTTCTCCGTAGGACAACGGTCAGGTCTATCAGCCTGAAACTTCTGCAGCACCCGCCGCAAATCAGGGGAGATGGCAGACAAAATTACCCACTCTTTAAGAATGCCCGCCGGCTCCGGAACACCCGGAGAGTCAGGCACAAAACTCCTTGACAGGGCATCAGCCTTCACATTCTTAGATCCCGGAAGGTATGAAACCACAAAATCAAAACGGGAGAAAAAGAGCGACCATCGAGCCTGTCTAGGATTCAACCGTTTGGCAGACTCGAGATAAGTCAAATTCTTGTGATCCGTCAAGACCACCACGCGATGTTTAGCTCCTTCAAGCCAATGTCGCCACTCCTCGAATGCCCACTTCATGGCCAACAACTCCCGATTGCCCACATCATAATTGCGCTCAGCAGGCGAGAATTTTCTAGAAAAGAAGGCACAGGGTTTCATCACCGAGCCATCAGAACTTCTTTGCGACAAAACAGCCCCTGCTCCAATTTCAGAAGCATCAACCTCAACCTGAAAAGGGAGCAAAACATCTGGCTGGCACAACACAGGGGCAGAAGCAAAACGACGCTTCAATTCCTGAAAAGCCTCTACAGCCGCAGAGCACCAATTGACCACATCAGCACCTTTCTTGGTCAAATCAGTCAACGGTTTAGCAATACTGGAAAAATTAGCGATGAAGCGACGATAAAAATTAGCAAAGCCCAGGAATTTCTGCAAGCTCTTCACAGATGTCGGCTGAGTCCAATCGTAAATGGCCTGAACCTTAACAGGGTCCATCTCGATAGTAGAAGGGGAAAAAATGAAACCCAAAAATGAAACCTTCTGAACTCCAAAGAAACACTTTGACTCCTTCACAAACAAGGAACTCGCACGAAGGACCTGGAACACCATTCTGACCTGCTTCACATGAGACTCCCAATCATCCGAAAAGACCAAAATGTCATCCAAGTATACAATCATGAATCTATCCAGGTACTCTCGGAAGATGTCATGCATAAAGGACTGAAACACAGATGGAGCATGAGAAAGCCCCAATGGCATAACCAGGTACTCAAAATGGCCCTCGGGCGTATTAAATGCCGTTTTCCATTCATCACCCTGTTTAATTCGCACAAGATTATACGCACCACGAAGATCTATCTTGGTGAACCAACTAGCCCCCTTAATCCGAGCAAATAAATCAGACAGCATACTGAAATTTGACTGTGATCTTATTAAGAAGGCGGTAATCAATACAAGGTCTCAAAGAACCATCCTTCTTGGCCACAAAAAAGAACCCTGCTCCCAATGGTGACGACGACGGACGAATATGACCCTTCTCCAAGGATTCCTTTATATAACTCCGCATAGCGGCGTGCTCTGGTACAGATAAATTAAACAGACGACCCTTAGGAAACTTACTACCAGGAATCAAATTAATAGCACAGTCGCAATCCCTATGAGGAGGTAGGGCACCAGATTTGGGCTCTTCAAATACATCCCGGTAATCTGATAAAAACTCAGGGACTTCAGAAGGGGTGGAAGGCGAAATTGACAGCAATGGAACATCAACTTGTACCCCCTGACAACCCCAGCTGGACACAGACATAGATTTCCAATCCAACACTAGATTATGGACCTGTAGCCATGGCAACCCCAAAACGACCACATCATGCAGATTATGCAACACCAAAAAGCGAATATCCTCCTGATGTGCAGGAGCCATGCACATGGTCAATTGAGTCCAGTACTGAGGTTTATTCCTGGCCAAAGGCGTAGCATCGATTCCTCTCAATGGAATAGGATACTGCAAGGGCTCCAAGAAAAAACCACAGCGCCTGGCAAACTCCAAGTCCATCAAATTCAGGGCAGCGCCTGAATCCACAAATGCCATTACAGAATAGGACGACAGAGAGCAAATCAGAGTAACGGACAAAAGAAATTTAGACTGTACCGTACCAATGGTGGCAGACCTAGCGAACTGCTTAGTGCGCTTAGGACAATCGGAGATAGCATGAGTGGATTCACCACAGTAAAAACACAGCCCATTCCGACGTCTGTGTTCTTGCCGTTCAGCTCTGGTCAAAGTCCTATCACACTGCATAGCCTCAGGCCTATGCTCAGAGAATACCTCCAGATGGTGCACTGCTTTGCGCTCACGCATGCGCCGATCGATCTGAATGGCCAAAGACATAGACTCATTCAGACGAGCAGGCGTGGGAAATCCCACCATGGCATCCTTAAGGGCTTCAGAAAGACCTTTTCTGAAAATTGCCGCCAGGGCACATTCATTCCACTGAGTAAGCACAGACCACTTTCTAAACTTCTGACTGTACACCTCAGCTTCATCCTGACCCTGACACAAAGCCAGCAAGATTTTCTCTGCCTGATCCACTGAATTTGGTTCATCATAAAGCAATCCAAGCGCCAGAAAAAACGCATCAACATCACGCAATGCAGGATCTCCTGGCGCAAGGGAAAATGCCCAGTCTTGAGGGTCACCACACAACAAAGAAATAATGATTTTTACCTGTTGAACGGGGTCACCAGAGGAGCGGGGTATCAAAGCTAGAAACAGTTTACAATTATTTTTGAAATTCAAGAACCTAAATCTATCCCCAGAAAATAAGTCAGGAATAGGAATTCTAGGCTCTAACATAGGACTCTGAACCACACAATCTTGAATGTTTTGCACCCTTGCAGTGAGATGATCCACACAAGAGGACAGACCTTGAATGTCCATATCTACACCTGTGTCCTGAACCACCCAAAGGTCTAGGGGAAAAGAAAGACAAAACACAGTGCAATGAAAAAAAAATGGTCTCAGAACTTCTCTTATCCCTCTATTGAGATGCATTAATACTTTGGGCCAGCTGTACTGTTATGACCTGGTGGTTAGGAGCACCCGGAATGACCTGATAGTTAAACCTCATACAGGACGAGCTCTGGGATGTGGGAGCTCTGCTGACCGCAAGCCCTAATCCTATCACACACACTAAAAATAGCCGTGGAGCGTTCCTGACTCTCCCTAGACGCCTCTTCACAGCCTCAGAGCTAGCTAGCCCTAGAGATAGAAAATAAAGCCTACCTTGCCTCAGAGAAATTCCCCAAAGGTAAAGGAAGCCTGTTATGATCAGGCAATTCAGCACCACAATGGACATAGAAGTCAGAGCACATACAGTGACCTGACAGTAACCCAAAAAATAGAACAAGCTCTGAGACGTGGGAACTCTGCTGACCGCAATCCCTAATCCTCTCCAACCACACTAGAAGCAGCCGTGGATTGCGCCTAACGCTCCCTATGCAACTCGGCACAGCCTGAGAAACTAGCTAGCCTGAAGATAGAAAATAAGCCTACCTTGCCTCAGAGAAATACCCCAAAGGAAAAGGCAGCCCCCCACATATAATGACTGTGAGATAAGATGAAAAGACAAACGTAGAGATGAAATAGATTTAGCAAAGTGAAGCCCGACTTTCTGAACAGAGCGAGGATAGGAAAGGTAACTTTGCGGTCAACACAAAACCCTACAAATAACCACGCAAAGGGGGCAAAAAGACCCTCCGTACCGACTAACGGCACGGAGGTACACCCTCTGCGTCCCAGAGCTTCCAGCAAGCAAGAAAAATCAAACAAGCAAGCTGGACAGAAAAAAACAGCAAACAAAAAATAACAAAAGCGGAACTTAGCTATGCAGAGCAGCAGGCCACAGGAACGATCCAGGAGGAAGCAAGTCCTATACTAGAACATTGACTGGAGGCCAGGATCAAAGCACTAGGTGGAGTTAAATAGAGCAGCACCTAACGACTTCACCACATCACCTGCGGAAGGAAACTCAGAAGCCGCAGTACCACTCTCTTCCACCAACGGAAGCTCATAAAGAGAATCAGCCGAAGTACCACTTGTGACCACAGGAGGGAGCTCTGTTATGAAAGGCAATTCAGTACTACAATGGACATAGCGGTCAGAGCACATACAGTGATCTGACAATAACCCAAAATCATAGAACTAGCTCTGAGACGTGGGAACTCTGCAGACCGCAATCCCTAATCCTCTCCAAACAACACTAGAGGCAGCCGTGGATTGCGCCTAACTCTGCCTATGCAACTCGGCACAGCCTGAGAAACTAACTAGCCTGAAGATAGAAAATAAGCCTACCTTGCCTCAGAGAAATACCCCAAAGGAAAAGGCAGCCCCCCACATATAATGACTGTGAGTTAAGATGAAAAGACAAACGTAGAGATTAAATAGATTCAGCAAAGTGAGGCCCGACTTTCTTAACAGATCGAGGATAGAAAAGGTAACTTTGCTGTCTACACAAAACCCTAAAGAAAACCACGCAAAGGGGGCAAAAAGACCCTCCGTACCGAACTAACGGCACGGAGGTACACCCTTTGCGTCCCAAAGCTTCCAGCAACAAATTAGACAAGCTGGACAGAAAAAATAGCAAACAAATAGCAAAGAAGAACTTAGCTATGCAGAGCAGCAGGCCACAGGAATGATCCAGGGAAAAGCAAGTCCAACACTGGAACATTGACAGGAAGCCAGGATAAAAGCATTAGGTGGAGTTAAGTAGAGAAGCACCTAACGACCTCACCAGATCACCTGAGGGAGGAAACTCAGACGCCGCAGTACCACTTCCCTCCACCAACAGAAGCTCACAGAGAGAATCAGCCGAAGTACCACTTGTGACCACAGGAGGGAGCTCTGCCACAGAATTCACAACAGTACCCCCCCCTTGAGGAGGGGTCACCGAACCCTCACCAGAGCCCCCAGGCCGACCAGGATGAGCCACATGAAAGGCACGAACAAGATCGGGAGCATGGACATCAGAGGCAAAGACCCAGGAATTATCTTCCTGAGCATAACCCTTCCATTTAACCAGATACTGGAGTTTCCGTCTAGAAACACGAGAATCCAAAATCTTCTCCACAATATACTCCAATTCCCCCTCCACCAACACCGGGGCAGGAGGATCAACAGATGGAACCATAGGTGCCACGTATCTCCGCAACAATGACCTATGGAATACGTTATGTATGGAAAAAGAATCTGGAAGGGTCAGACGAAAAGACACAGGATTAAGAACCTCAGAAATCCTATACGGACCAATGAAACGAGGTTTAAACTTAGGAGAGGAAACCTTCATGGGAATATGACGAGAAGATAACCAAACCAGATCCCCAACACGAAGTCGGGGACCCACACGGCGTCTGCGATTAGCGAAACGTTGAGCCTTCTCCTGGGACAAGGTCAAATTGTCCACTACATGAGTCCAAATCTGCTGCAACCTGTCCACCACAGTATCCACACCAGGACAGTCCGAAGACTCAACCTGTCCTGAAGAGAAATGAGGATGGAACCCAGAATTGCAGAAAAATGGCGAAACCAAGGTAGCCGAGCTGGCCCGATTATTAAGGGCGAACTCAGCCAAAGGCAAAAAGGACACCCAGTCATCCTGATCGGCAGAAACAAAGCATCTCAGATATGTTTCCAAGGTCTGATTGGTTCGTTCGGTCTGGCCATTAGTCTGAGGATGGAAAGCCGAGGAAAAAGACAAGTCAATGCCCATCCTACCACAAAAGGCTCGCCAAAACCTTGAAACAAACTGGGAACCTCTGTCAGAAACGATATTCTCTGGAATGCCATGTAAACGAACCACATGCTGGAAGAACAATGGCACCAAATCAGAGGAGGAAGGCAATTTAGACAAGGGTACCAGATGGACCATCTTAGAAAAGCGATCACAGACCACCCAAATGACTGACATCTTTTGAGAAACGGGAAGATCCGAAATAAAATCCATAGAGATATGTGTCCAAGGCCTCTTCGGGACCGGCAAGGGCAAAAGCAACCCACTGGCACGAGAACAGCAGGGCTTAGCCCGAGCAGAAATCCCACAGGACTGCACAAAAACACGCACATCCCGCGACAGAGACGGCCACCAAAAGGATCTAGCCACCAACTCTCTGGTACCAAAGATTCCAGGATGACCAGCCAACACCGAACAATGAACCTCAGAGATAACTTTATTGGTCCACCTATCAGGGACAAACAGTCTCTCCACTGGACAACGATCAGGTTTATGAGCCTGAAATTTTTGCAGCACCCGCCGCAAATCAGGGGAGATGGCAGACACAATTACTCCCTCTTTGAGAATACCCGCCGGCTCAGATAAACCCGGAGAGTCGGGCACAAAACTCCTAGACAGGGCATCCGCCTTCACATTTTTAGAGCCCGGAAGGTACGAAACCACAAAGTCAAAACGGGCAAAAAACAGCGACCAAGGAGCCTGTCTAGGATTCAACCGCTTGGCAGACTCGAGATAAGTCAAGTTCTTATGATCAGTCAAGACCACCACGCGATGCTTAGCTCCTTCAAGCCAATGACGCCACTCCTCGAATGCCCACTTTATGGCCAGCAACTCTCGATTGCCAACATCATAATTTCGCTCAGCAGGCGAAAACTTCCTGGAAAAGAAGGCGCATGGTTTCATCACCGAGCAACCAGAACTTCTCTGCGACAAAACAGCCCCTGCTCCAATCTCAGAAGCATCAACCTCGACCTGGAATGGAAGCGAAACATCTGGTTGACACAACACAGGGGCAGAAGTAAAACGACGCTTCAACTCTTGAAAAGCTTCCACAGCAGCAGAAGACCAATTGACCACATCAGCACCCTTCTTGGTCAAATCGGTCAATGGTTTAGCAATACTAGAAAAATTGCAGATGAAGCGACGATAAAAATTAGCAAAGCCCAGGAACTTTTGCAGACTTTTCAGAGATGTCGGCTGAGTCCAATCATGGATGGCTTGGACCTTAACAGGGTCCATCTCGATAGTAGAAGGGGAAAAAATGAACCCCAAAAATGAAACCTTTTGTACACCAAAGAGACACTTTGATCCCTTCACAAACAAAGAATTAGCATGCAGGACCTGAAACACCGTTCTGACCTGCTTCACATGCGACTCCCAATCATCCGAGAAGACCAAAATGTCATCCAAGTATACAATCAGGAATTTATCCAGGTACTCTCGGAAGATGTCATGCATAAAGGACTGAAACACTGATGGAGCATTGGCAAGTCCGAATGGCATTACTAGGTACTCAAAATGGCCCTCCGGCGTATTAAATGCAGTTTTCCATTCATCGCCTCGCTTAATACGCACTAGATTATACGCACCACGAAGATCTATCTTCGTGAACCAACTAGCCCCCTTAATCCGAGCAAACAAATCAGATAATAGCGGCAAGGGGTACTGAAATTTAACCGTGATCTTATTTAGAAGGTGGTAATCTATACAAGGTCTCAGCGAACCATCCTTCTTGGCCACAAAAATGAACCCCGCTCCTAATGGCGACGATGACGGGCGAATATGCCCCTTCTCCAAGGACTCCTTCACGTAACTCCGCATAGCGGCGTGCTCAGGCACAGATAAATTAAACAGTCGACCTTTTGGGAATTTACTACCAGGAATCAAATCGATAGCACAATCACAATCCCTATGCGGAGGTAGGGTATCGGACTTGGGCTCATCAAATACATCCCGGTAATCAGACAAGAACTCTGGGACCTCAGAAGGGGTGGATGACGAAATAGACAGAAATGGGACATCACCATGTACCCCCTGACAACCCCAGCTGGACACAGACATGGATTTCCAATCTAATACTGGATTATGGACTTGTAGCCATGGCAACCCCAACACGACCACATCATGCAGATTATGCAACACCAGAAAGCGAATAACCTCCTGATGTGCAGGAGCCATGCACATGGTCAGCTGGGTCCAGTACTGAGGCTTATTCTTGGCCAAAGGCGTAGCATCAATTCCTCTCAATGGAATAGGACACTGCAAGGGCTCCAAGAAAAACCCACAACGCCTAGCATACTCCAAGTCCATCAAATTCAGGGCAGCGCCTGAATCCACAAATGCCATGACAGAATAAGATGACAAAGAGCAGATCAAGGTTACAGACAAAAGAAATTTTGACTGTACCGTACCAATGGTGGCAGAGCTAGCGAACCGCTTAGTGCGCTTAGGACAATCAGAGATAGCATGAGTGGAATCACCACAGTAGAAACACAGCCCATTCTGACATCTGTGTTCTTGCCGTTCAACTCTGGTCAAAGTCCTATCGCACTGCATAGGCTCAGGTTTATGCTCAGATAATACCGCCAAATGGTGCACAGATTTACGCTCACGCAAGCGTCGACCGATCTGAATGGCCAAAGACATAGACTCATTCAGACCAGCAGGCATAGGAAATCCCACCATGACATCCTTAAGGGCTTCAGAGAGACCCTTTCTGAAAATAGCTGTGAGCGCACCTTCATTCCATTGAGTGAGTACGGACCACCTTCTAAATTTATGACAATATACCTCTATCTCATCCTGACCCTGACACAGAGCCAGCAAATTTTTCTCTGCCTGATCCACTGAATTAGGTTCATCGTACAGCAATCCGAGCGCCAGGAAAAACGCATCAATATTACTTAATGCAGGATCTCCTGGCGCAAGAGAAAATGCCCAGTCCTGAGGGTCGCCACGTAAAAAAGAAATAACGATCCTAACTTGTTGAACTGGGTCACCAGAGGAGCGAGGTTTCAAAGCCAGAAATAGTTTACAATTATTTTTGAAACTCAGAAATGTAGTTCTATCTCCAAAAAACAAATCAGGAATAGGAATTCTTGGTTCTAACATAGAATTCTGAACCACAAAGTCTTGAATATTTTGTACTCTTGCCGTGAGCTGATCCACACATGAAGACAGACCTTTAATGTCCATCGCTACACCTGTGTCCTGAACCACCCAAATGTCTAGGGGAAAAAAAAGGCAAAACACAGTGCAGAGAAAAAAAAATGGTCTCAGAACTTCTTTTTTCCCTCTATTGAGAATCATTAGTACTTTTGGCCTCCAGTACTGTTATGATCAGGCAATTCAGCACCACAATGGACATAGAAGTCAGAGCACATACAGTGACCTGACAGTAACCCAAAAACATAGAACGAGCTCTGAGACGTAGGAACTCTGCTGACCGCAATCCCTAATCCTCTCCAACCACACTAGAAGCAGCCGTGGATTGCGCCTAACGCTCCCTATGCAACTCGGCACAGCCTGAGAAACTAGCAAGCCTGAAGATAGAAAATAAGCCTACCTTGCCTCAGAGAAATACCCCAAAGGAAAAGGCAGCCCTCCACATATAATGGCTGTGAGATAAGATGAAAAGACAAACGTAGAGATGAAATAGATTTAGCAAAGTGAGGCCCGACTTTCTGAACAGAGCGAGGATAGGAAAGGTAACTTTGCGGTCAACACAAAACCCTACAAATAACCACGCAAAGGGGGCAAAAAGACCCTCCGTACCGACTAACGGCACGGAGGTACACCCTCTGCGTCCCAGAGCTTCCAGCAAGCAAGAAAAATCAAACAAGCAAGCTGGACAGAAAAAAACAGCAAACAAAAAATAACAAAAGCGGAACTTAGCTATGCAGAGCAGCAGGCCACAGGAACGATCCAGGAGTAAGCAAGTCCTATACTAGAACATTGACTGGAGGCCAGGATCAAACCACTAGGTGGAGTTAAATAGAGCAGCACCTAACGACTTCACCATATCACCTGCGGAAGGAAACTCAGAAGCCGCAGTACCACTCTCCTCCACCAACGGAAGCTCATAGAGAGAATCAGCCGAAGTACCACTTGTGACCACAGGAGGGAGCTCTGCCACAGAATTCACAACAGAGGCCCCCCACATATATTGACTGTGAGTAAAGATGGAAGTCACAAACGCAGAGATGAAACAGGTTTCAGCAAAGGGAGCCCAGACTTACTAAATAGACAGAGGATAGGAAAGGTAACTTTGCGATCAGCACAAAAACCTACAAAATACCACGCAGAGTGTGCAAAAAAGACCTCCGCACCGACTCACGGTGCGGAGGGGCCACTCTGCATCCCAGAGCTTCCAGCTAGCAAGACAAAATCATGATAACCAGCTGGACAAGAAAACAGTGAACAAATAATGACTATCAGGAACTTAGCTTCTGCAGGAGAAGGCAGGTCACCAGAGAGATCCAGGAGCGAACTGAACCAATGCAAAAACATTGACAGCTGGCATGGAGTAACGATCAGAGAGGAGTTAAATAGAGCAGCCAACTAAAGGATAAACCACGTCACCTGTGTAAGGAACCTCAGAAGCAGCAGCTTCACTTATAGCCACCAGAGGGAGCCCATAAACAGAACTCGCTGAAGTACCATTCACGACCACAGGAGGACGTTCGACAACAGAATTCACAACAACTATGACCAGACCACATATTAGCACCAGTGACCGAATAATATCACATACAAGGAACAAACACCACCGCACTATGACCAGACCACATATTACCACCACAAAGTGACCGAATAATATCATATACAAGGAACAAATACCACCGCACCATGACCAGACCACATATTGCCACCACAAAGTGACCGAATAATATCACATACAAGGACCAAATACCACCGCACCATGACCAGACCACATATTACCACCACATAGTGACTGAATACAATACTGATCAGTAATAAAGAAAACCCACAATACTAATTTCACCATCAGGGCCATTATACACAGGAGATGTGTACTTAGTATGCAGTGTCTGTGTACAGGTTATACAGTGATCACCAGTGACATTATACACAGGACCTCTGTATATAGTATACAGTGTATAGTGTCAGTGTATAGGTAACACACTGACTCACCAGTGACGTCTCTAGGTGAAGTCCTTCATCTTTCATCCAGCACAGACCGCCATCACTTCATCCAGCCAGGACTTGTCTCTGCAGGAAATAACACAGTTATCTCGAGCTCCGCTTGCAGAACATATTACTTAATTTTTTCCAACTTCTACATTACACCACATGAAGAAAAAAAGGCGACATAGTGTCACTCTACACAGTAACAGGACTGCCCCCCATTTAAAACAGTGTCCTCAAAAAATAAAATAAATACATCACTGCAGTAATAATATCCCTTAATTAGCCCCTATGGTAATAATAATATCCCCCACCCTGGCCCCGTGTGTCTCATTCCTGGCTTCAGCCATATGTTCACCCATCCTGCCCTCATGAGTATCCATCCTGCCCCATATGATCTCCCCATCCTGCCCCATCTGTCTCCATCATATCCATCCTGTCCCATGATCCTGCACGATCTGTCTCCAACCCTGCTCCATCTGTCTCCAATCATGCCCCCATGTCTTTCATCCTGCACCGTGTCTCCAATCATACCATGTATCTCCATTCTGCCCCCTATCTCTCCAATAATGCCCCCATGTCTCCAATCATGCCCCCTGTGTCTCAATTCTGCCCCATCTGTCTCCAGTTATGCCCTGTATCTCCATTCTGCCCCTGTGTCCAGCATTATGCCCCTGTGTCCAGCATTCTGCCCCTATGTCTCACAATCTTTCCCCGTGTCCAGCATTCTGCCTGTGTCCAGCATTCTTCCCCTCGTGTCCAGCATTCTGTCCCCATGTCCATCATCCTGCCCCTGTGTCCAGCATTCTGCCCCTCATGTCCAGCATTCTGCCCCTGTGTCCAGCAATCTACCCCTCGTGTCCAGCATTCTGCCCCCATGTCTCAGTCTGCCCCCTGTGTCCAGCATTCTGCCCCCATGTCTCACAATCTGCCCCTTGTGTTCAGCATTCTGCCCCTGTGTCCAGCATTCTGCCCCGTGTCTCAGTCTGCCTCTCGTGTCCAGCATGCTGCCCGTGTCCAGCATTCTGCCCCCGTCTCTCACATTCTGCCCCTCGTGTCCAGCATTCTGCCCCTCGTGTCCAGCATTCTACCCCTGTGTCCAGCATTCTGCCCCTGTGTCCAGCATTCTGCCCCTTGTGTCCAGCATTCTGCCCCTGTGTCCAGCATTCTGCCCCTTGTGTCCAGCATTCTGCCCCTTGTGTCCAGCATTCTGCCCTTGTACAGCATCTCTTCCCCTCGTGTCCAGCATTCTGCCCCCATGTCTCAGTCTGCCCCGTGTCCAGCATTCTGCCCCCATGTCTCACAGTCTGCCCCTTGTGTTCAGCATTCTGCCCCTGTGTCCAGCATTCTGCCCCGTGTCTCAGTCTGCCTCTCGTGTCCAGCATGCTGCCCGTGTCCAGCATTCTGCCCCCGTGTCTCACAGTCTGCCCCTCGTGTCCAGCATTCTGCCCCGTGTCTCACATTCTGCCCCTTGTGTCCAGCATTCTGCCCCTCGTGTCCAGCATTCTGCCCCTCATATCCAGCATTCTGCCCCCCGTGTCCAGCATTCTGCCCCCGTGTCTCGCAGTCTTCTTCTCGTGTCCAGCATTTTCCCCCCGTGTCTCACATTCTGCCCCTCGTGTCCAGCATTCTGCCCCTCGTGTCCTGCATTCTGCCCCTCGTGTCCAGCATTCTGCCCCTCGTGTCCAGCATTCTGTCCCTGTGTCCGGCATTCTGCCCCCGTGTCCAGCATTCTGCCCCAGCATGTCCAGCATTCTGCCCTAGCGTGTCCACCATCTCTGCCCCAGTGTGTCCAGCATTCTGCCCCTGTGTCCAGCATTCTGCCCCCGTGTCTTACAGTATGCCCCTTGTGTCCTGCATTCTGCCCCGTGTCTCACATTCTGCCCCCGTGTCTCAGTCTGCCCCTCGTGTCCAGCATTCTGCCCCTGTGTCCAGCATTCTGCCCCCGTGTCTCAGTCTGCCCCTCGTGTCCAGCATTCTGCCCCTGTGTCCAGCATTCTGCACCGTGTCTCACAGCCTGCCCCTCGTGTCAAGCATTCTGCCCCTCATGTCCAGCATTCTGCCCCTGTGTCCAGCATACTGCCCTTGTGTCCAGCATCTCTGCCACAGCATGTCCAGCATTCTGCCCCGGGGCCCCCTGGATCGCCGCTCTCAAAAACAAAACACGAGTTCTTACCTGGCCGTGCTCCTGTAGGTGGCCCAGGGCCCATTTTGGAGGGAGGCCCATTTTTCAAGGTAATTAAATACAAAATCTCAGATACAGATACCATAATAATAGTCCTCGGAAACCATCCATAAACTACTTGGGATAATGCCCTGTGAAGCTTCCCAATAGCATAGAACACATGACTTGAAGCATAAAAATCACAAAAAAGGTACTAAGCAAAAAGGTATATTTTATTTACCATAGAAAATTACCATAAAATACAAATAAATGACAATCAAAATCCAAGTATCACGAACAGAGCTAATTGAATATATGGTACAGGTGCACCCATGAAAAAATGTGTTGCACCACAGAAACAGGATATGCGTACAGAGGTAATAAAGCAGAGCAAGATTTTTTCAATATAACCAGTGATATTAGATTAATAAAGTGCCAGTGCATAATATCCAGAGTGGCTACAGTCCCATAGTAACACATGGGTATGGGGAAACACATATCCCTCAATTCAAAATTGGTCTCGGACCGCGTAGTAAGAAACCCATCATGTAAAACAGTGTTCCCCAACTCCAATCCTCAAGAGCCACCAACAGGTCATGTTTTCAGGATTTCCTTAGTATTGCACAGGTGATAATTGCATCACCTGGACAGGCAAGTATTCAATCCAATCACCTGTGCAATACTAAGGAAATCCTGAAAACATGACCTGCTGGTGGCTCTTGAGGATCGGGGTTGGGGAATACTGATGTAAAAGAACAAGAATTAACTGTCCCCCGAGGAAGCCGAAAACAAAATGTGTGTCAGGGTGCGTGTGTGCACCTATGGAAAAGGATATGGGTAAGAATATAAAATTGGAACACTTGTTCTTTTACATGATGGGTTTCTTACTCTGCGGTCCGAGACTGATTTTGAATTGAGGGATATGTATTTCCCCATACCCATGTGTTAGTAGGGGACTGTAGCCACTCTGGATATTATGCACTGGCACTTTATTATCCTAATATTTCTGGTAATATTGAAAAAAATCTTCCTCTGCTTTATTACCTCTGTGCCCATACCCTGTTTCTGTGGTGCAACACATTTTTTCATGGGTGCACCTGTACCGTATATTCAAATAGCTCTGTTCGTGATACTTGGATTTTGATTGTCATTTAATTGTATTTTATGGTAATTTTCTATGGTAAATAAAATATACCTTTTTGTTTAGTACCTTTTTTGTGATTTTTATGCTTCAAGTCATGTGTTATATCCCATTTTTCAAGGTGTTGCATATGTAATGCAAAAACACAAAATGAAACGAATGCAAGTTTATTTACAAAAATCATTTACGCAGAGTAATTCAGGTAAAATCATTCATTTTTTACAATCCGGGCACTTTCCTTGATTTTCGTGCTGCAAAATCACTAATGATGTCACTAAAGGGTAATTCACGCAGTATACAGTATCTGACTCGATGCTCATGATAGCCAAAGTTACAAGTTGTTCCTGCTTCATGGATGTCCTTAATCGGTTTTCAACTAATTTGAGTTTTGAGAAGGAACACTCACCACTGCAGTTTGTTACCATCAAAATTAAATATATCCTTAGAGCTATCTCAATATTTGGGAAAGTGTCCTGCACACCCTTTTCCATGATAAGCTTGTACATGAAAAGTTCAGTGCTGATATCTTTTGGCTCCTTGTCTGTGAATAAATTGGCTAATGTTACAAACTGACACAGTTCTTCATGTCCAAGCCATCTGAATAAGGCCTGACGAGTTGCTCTTCTGCGGCCTTAAGCTCTTCTGAAGACAGTTCTGTCAGATGGCTAAAAAAGCTAAATTTGCTTGATATACTTTTATATGCTTGAAGACGTTGGTCAAGAGAAACGATAAACTGATCATTGATAGGCAAGAAAGTTTCTGTTCTGTATTTTTCAGGAGGGCTGTATATATCAGAGGCTGTTTACCTGTATATATCAGAGGCTGCTTACCTGTATATATCAAAGGCTGTTGCTGTGCTGGCTGTAGATAGAATAGAGGCCGAGGAGCTGTATAAAGTGTATACACAGCACTATACTGTAAACAGGTCCACACTATATACATACAGTATACACAGACACACTGTACTGCCGGATATAGTGTGGACCTGTATATACAGTATGGTACTGTGTAGGACAGGAGCTGTAAGAAAGATAGACAGACGAACAGACACACAGATAGACAGAGATCATACTCACCCACCACGACACTGTGAAAACTGAACCATTTCACCTCTGGATCTTCAGTGACTGAATATCCATTCCAGAGTGAAGTCCTGCCGCACTCCATGGTGGAGAATCCTCTTCTTGCGCCAACATTGTGGCTCCGCCTCCCTTCTCAAAGGTAGCTGAACAAACTCTCATCTGATCTTGGTGAATAGGTAGCGTCTAGAAGCTTCTGTTGGGATCGCAGGAGGCTGCCGCATGCCATAAGCTAAGCATTAGGTACAGGGAGGGTACTAAGAAAGTCTGGCTAGGCTAGCCAGGTCAGTGGATGCTGACGCAGGTCAGGTGCCATGACTCTGCCACTCTGCGCCAGCCACTGAGATGTAGGACCATAGCCAGGTCTCTACACTTTCAATAGTTTCTCTTTTGTTAAATGTTGCTTATCATTAGAAATGGTTCACAGCAAAGAGACGTGTATTTTACATGTTTTGAAATATTTATCCCTATATTGGTGGGAGGCCCTGCTTGGTGGGTGGCCCAGGGTCCGGGCTCCTTGGGCCCACCCCTAAATCCGGGCCTGGGTGGGCGAAGCTCACTCCCTCCACGCAGGTGAAGCACGCACTCGCCGGCGGCTGAGAATGACTTCAGACACCGGTGAAGTGCGCACTGCGGCTCAAGTCAACTGCCAGCCTCCGACTGGCTGGCGGCTGTTAACTATTGATGTGCGGGCACGGGCCCGCACTTCAATAGCGTGCCGCAGCGCCTGTAGGGGGGCCCAGTGAGCAGATGAGACGTGGCCCGATGCGGGCCCCCTCTGCCCACCGGGCCCCATACGCCAGTCATGGCTTTAATGCCCTGATGGCGGCCCTGCTCCACATATACAGCATGAGTCCCACATACAACCTCCTCATATACTGCCTGTAGGGGGGGCCCGGTGAGCAGATGAGACGGGGCCCGATGCGGGCCCCCTCTGCACACCAGGCCCCGTACGCCAGTCATGGCTGTAATGCCCTGATGGCGGCCCTGCTCCACATATACAGCATGAGTCCCCATACAGCCTCCCCATATACTGCATAAGCCCCACACATCCTCCCCATATATACTGCATGAGCCCCACACAGCCTTCCTATATATACTGCATAAGTCCCACACAGCCTCCCTATATACTACTTGAGCCCCACACAGCCTCCTCATATACAGCATGAACCCCATACAGCCTCCCCATATACAGCATGAGGCCCCCATAGCCTTCCCATGCCCTGGATTAGGCCACCATAGCCTCCCCATCTGTAGCATGACACCCCCATAGCCTCGCCCCATGTGCATCATGACATCCCCATTGCCTCCCCATGTGTAACATGACACTCCTATAGCCTCCCCATGTGCAGCATGACACCCCCATAGCCCCCCATATGCAACATGACACCCCCATAGTCTTCCCTTGTGCAGCATGTATCCCTATAGCCTCCCCTTGTGCAGCATAATACCCCTATAGCCTCCCCATGTGCAGCATGACACCCCCATAGCCTCTGCATGTCCACCCAAACATCCCATACACATGAAAAAAAGAACACCACACTCACCTCGGTCCCATTCCCCCGGCGCTCTGCTTCTGTTCCTGTCTCCGGTATGCTGACTCTCCGCAGTACACAGCTGACGCGATTAAATGACTTCATCACATCAGCTGTTTCACATGCTGATTGGTGGAGGAAGTGGCTGGAGCACCAATGAAGTCAACTCAGATAGACAGATAGAGACAGCAGAGACAGTGAGCAGGTGGGTGTGGGAGAGCACAATGCAACCCGTGGGCCTGTTTTCCAGCCCCTCGGATGTCTCAGTCCACTCTCGGTCCCCCACTTTGTCAGGTCTGCCTTATAGGCATCTGCAAAAAAACTAAAGGAATTGTCAGCCTTTTGGCCAGAGAGAAGTTCATAAAATTCTGCTGCTCCAGAATCAATGAAAACAGAGGAATCAAAGCAAACACACATAGGCATTTTCAGTTTGTCTTTAGTAGAGGATATAATTAACTCCATTCTTCTCCTACGGGCTGAAGTTGCCCGTTTGTCCTTCAGTTTTGAACAATTTATACGGGAATAATCCTGTACGTTGTTCACCACAATATAAACAGAATCTTTCAGTAAGATTTTTAGCTGAATGATAATCTGGGATGTAATTTTTAAGATGCTATGGAATATGCAACACAGAAATCTAAAGCTTTTTCTCTTGCCCAGTCTTGAAAATGTAAGCCCATTCATGTGGAAAGAGAAACCAAATCACCAAGGGAGGAAGGCAAATCTCAACCAGCAAGTTTGGCTCTGATTCGACTGGTTAGGCTGGCGTCGTAAAAGTTAGCCAGGAGAGCATCATTGTTTCAGGCTAATTCCTCAAACTGGGTATGATTATGGATAGCATATTGTCTCATAGAGTTAGTATTTTTTCTGAGCCACAGTATGGAATCAGCGGCTGAGTGGACACAACCTGGGTCGTCATATACTCTATGGATAGCAATCAAGAAGGATGGTAGAAAATGCATCATAGGATCATCCTTCTATAATGGTGTATGTCACTTTTGATTGGTTAGAAAAAAATTGCTGGGGCAATCAAAATGGAGAGGAGTGGGTGAGTGTTGAAATGCCACTATGAATGTCCCAAGTGATTATTAGACTGCGCCAGGTATTGAACAACTGTGGTAAAACCAGAGGATATAAGGCAGCGCAGTATGGGATGAGATGTTTTTCACAGCCGGAAACAAGTTACCTTTGGCTTACAGTAGTTGCGAATCCATTCCAGGCAAATCCTCTGTATTCAACAACAACAGTGTTTTTGCCACTGCACCTTTGCTATTCATGGTATGAGTGTTCTGTAAGGGTACCATCACACAGTGGCATTTTGATCGCTACGACGGGACGATCCGTGACGCTCCAGCATCGTAACAATATTGCTCCAGCGTCGTAGACTGCTGTCACACTTTGCAATGTACGACACTGGAGCGATAATTTCATGACGTATGTGCGATGTAGAAGCCGTTGGTTACTATGCGCACATCGTATACAATATCGTGCACACCTTTGTTACACCATGCGATTATGCCGCCACAGCGGGACACTAGACGACGAAAGAAAGTTTCAAACGATCTGCTACGACGTACGATTCTCAGCGGGGTCCCTGATCGCAGGAGCGTGTCAGACACTGCGAGATCGTAACTATATCGCTGGAACGTCACGAATCATGCCGTCGTAGCGATCAAAATGCCACTGTGTGACGGTACCCTTAGACTCAACTGGTTGGAAAGATTGACAAAGCCACAGTTCAAGGCAGTGTGAGAGGTCCACACACTCAACTGCTTTCCCAGGTAGACACAGGAACCATTCTGGTAGAAGATCACCTGCTGGTTTATAGTGGATAGCATAAACCTTGGCATGGTTCAGCAAAATAAACAGAGCCTTGTTGGCATAATGGTAGAGCAAACAAAACACAGTCCATAGCTCCACCTGCAGTTAACCCACACAGTCCTTAGCTCCTCCGGGAGCTGTGTGGGAGTTCCTGCTCTCCCAAGACACAACACCCACTAACTCTCATGGCCAGGTATTTAACACCCCATGTGATGATCTCATGACCTTGACATCACACAGGTCCTGTCAGGACTCTGCAGGTGGAGATATGGTCGATCCCATCCCACCGGCTCTGTGGAGGTCCCCTAAAACCAGCCGATAGGTTCCTATTAACCCTCTCAACACATAGCTTGCTGGAGAAAATCTATTCTTGTTTTACATCACTGATGCTAATATGTGCAGTGACACATATCTCGCTTCATACACTGTGCCAGTGACCCTGTCACAGCGGACACTCTGAACCCAGGCTGTAAAAAGGTACATGGAACAGTAGGATGCCGCCAGAGGACAAAGAAACAGGTGAAGCAGGACACACTGGAAGCCATAGAAATAGGAGGGCAGATGAAAAAGATTATGGCAGGTCTGAAGCAGCACACATATGCAGGTGGAAGAATTCTTTAATGTGAACAGTTTCTAATAGCAGTTTGTCATGGTCACAGCAATCTTTGTGTAAACTGGCAAAGAGCTAACAGTGACCAGTTCTGAGAATGTTGAGAAATCAGAGGAGTTTTCAAAGATAAATGCAATACAGTGATTAGTCTCTAAAACTCAGTTCATATCGCTTACTGCAAACGATGAGCTAACCAGCTAGTCTTGTTGAGCTGTATGTGCCATATTCAGATTCACAGAAGTCTGAGAAGATAAGGGTATAAAAATCCCAAGAAAGTCTTAACAAACTTCAGCTGTGCAGAGTACTCAACAGTCAGACACATCCAACTGGGCATTGAAAGGCTCTTTTAGAGCCTGGAAGCTGGATGTAGAGTGATGCTCAACATGTCTATTCAGAATTCTCCATAGGTCTTTAATTGGCTTCAAATTGTGGTCACTAGGGTTGAGCGACCTTGACCTTTTTAGAGTCGAGCCGTGTTTCGCGAAACCCGACTATCTTAGAAGTCGAGTCGAGTGGAATCGGCCGATTATCGCGAAAAGTCGGGTATCGCCCGAAACACGAAACCCAATGCAAGTCAATGGGGGAGCATAGTCGGCAGTGAGTGGAGGCCAGGAAAACACCTACACTGCCCATTTTAATGGCAAAAACATCCATTCTTGTTAAAGAAGCTTGTCAATCGTAATTTACCTTATAATAATTGGAAGGCATTTGAAATTGGGGGTCATTTGGCTAAAGTTGTGGGGGGTAGGGCTGGTTCAAGTAATTAGTGGGCCCAGTAAATCTGGACCACGTCACGGCAGTGGAGCAGGGAGAGGTAAGTATTTCAACTTTGCAAGTGCTGTGAACCTGAGCAAGCAGGGGGGGCCCACTCGTTGGCATTGGCACTGGCACAGGGCCCCTCAAAGTACAGCGGTGTGTTTGCACGGCGGGGGCGCCTCCCACCGGCAGCAACACTTTTGCGTACTATGAGAGGCCCTGTGCCAGTGACGTCGCCAACTAGTATTCCTCCCCCCACCTGATGAAGGAACCTGCACTTTCATCTGCACCTTCCTCTTTGTCCCCGTGTAAGGTGGTATGGTATGCGGGAAGAGGAACCTGACTTTCAGCAGGGTCACAATCTTGCTGTGTAGCGTGCACGGGGAATTTTGCTTTATGGGTCAATGTACCAGCAGACTCATCTATCACTGGCTGGGCAATGGGCAGGATGAGGAGGAAACACAGATATAGGCCCAAAGAATAAAGTGGGCTAAATGCAGTTCAAAATTGGTAACACAGGACTAACCAGGGGGCATTGCAGTGGAGGACAACTGGAATGAGAGGCTGACACAGAGAGTAGGCCCAAATCAGTAAGTAGTCGAAATGCAGTTCAAAATTGGCAACCGTAGTAAACAGGCGGCACAGCTTTGTTCAGTGTAGGAGAACAGCAAGGAGTGGCAGACACCGATAGTAGGCCCCAACCCAACTAGTAGGCCAAATGCAGTCTAACATTAACAACTACTTAACGAGAGCCTGAAAATGGGATTTCAGGACAGGAAACCAGGAGAACAGCAAGGAGTGGCAGACACCGATAGTAGGCCCCAAACCAACTAGTACGCCAAATGCAGTTGTTCCGTTTAACCACAATTTAATGAGAGCCTGAAGATAGAAGTTCAGGAAAGGCAACCTGGAGAACACCTTGGAGTGTAACACACCATCTCTCTACACCCCATACCCAATTTGTAGGCCTAATGCAGCGTAGTTTCCAACAACTACTAAACGAGAGCCGGAAGATCGAAGCTCAGGAAAGGCATCCTGGAGAACACCTTGGAGTGGAACACACCATCTCTCTACACCCCATACCCAATTTGTAGGCCTAATGCAGCGTAGTTTCAAACAACTACTAAACGAGAGCCGGAAGATCGAAGCTCAGGAAAGGCAACCTGGAGAACACCTTGGAGTGGAACACACCATCTCTCTACACCCCATACCCAATTTGTAGGCCTAATGCAGTGTAGTTTCCAAGAACTACTAAACGAGAGCATGAAGATCGAAGCATTGGCGAGGAAACCTGGGGAACACCTTGGAGTGGAACACACCATCTCTCTACACCCCATACCCAATTTGTAGGCCTAATGCAGTGTAGTTTCCAAGAACTACTAAACGAGAGCCGGAAGATCGAAGCTCAGGAAAGGCAACCTGGAGAACACCTTGGAGTGGAACACACCATCTCTCTACAACCCATACCCAATTTGTAGGCCTAATGCAGTGTAGTTTCCAAGAACTACTAAACGAGAGCCGGAAGATCGAAGCTCAGGAAAGGCAACCTGGAGAACACCTTGGAGTGGAACACACCATCTCTCTACACCCCATACCCAATTTGTAGGCCTAATGCAGTGTAGTTTCCAACAACTACTAAACGAGAGCCGGAAGATCGAAGCTCAGGAAAGGCAACCTGGAGAACACCTTGGAGTGGAACACACCATCTCTCTACACCCCATACCCAATTTGTAGGCCTAATGCAGTGTAGTTTCCAACAACTACTAAACGAGAGCATTAAGATCGAAGCAATGGCGAGGAAACCTGGGGCACACCTTGGGGAGGCAGACACCGTTAGTAGGCCCTACCAAAGTTGTACCCCCAATGCAGTTTTAAAATTCCTAGAGGCTGAAAACAAGACTATTGACAGCTTTTTTCAAAGGAACACAGCTGAATTGAGTGGCGCAGACAGACACAGGTAGTAGGACTTAACCCAAAAATGTGGCTCACTGCAGCTTAAAAAAGTTACAGGGGTACACAAGCAGCAGTGCTCTGGGCAGTGGAGGACAATTTCAATAGTGGACCGCAGACAGACTTTGTACGCCTACTATTAAAAAAAGGATGCTCTATGCAATTAAAAATAGGTTCCAGGGGTTCACGGGCAGCAGTGGTGTGGTCAGTGGACGAGTATTGGAAGGAGGGACCGCAGACAGGCGTAGTAGGCCTAACATAACAAAAGTTAGGCTGTCGACACTGTAAAATTGGTTCCAGGGGTACACGGGCAGCAGTGGTGTGGTCAGCGGAGGAAAATTGGAATTAGGGACTGCAGACAGACTTTGTAGGCTGTCCCCTGTGGACCATGCATCCAACACATTAACCCAGTGCGCCGTAATGGACACGTAACTTTTTGTGGACATGCCTACTGGTGCACCTTTCTACTGTTTGATTGCCTGAGTGCTATGACAATGCAGACTTTTTCATGCCGGTGGAAGGCTGGGATGGCTTTTCTCGCAAAAGAAATGTCGACTGGGTAGCTTGAACCGTTGCACAGCGTAGTTCATCTGGGCTTTCTAAATATAAAACAAAGAAAAAAAGGAGGCTACATGCACTTTCAGCTGGGTTCCAGGGGTACACGGCCAGCGTTGGTCTGGTCAATGGAGAACTATTGGAAGGAGTGACCGCAAACAGGCATCGAAGCCCTAACATAATAACACATTGCTGTTGGCAATTTTAAATTGGTTCCAGGGGAACACGGGCAGCAGTGGTGTGGTCAGTGGAGGCCCAGTGGAAGGAGTGACCGCAGACAGGCATCGAAGGCCTGAAATAATAACACATGGCTGTAGGCAATTTTAAATTGGTTCCAGGGGTACACGGGCAGCAGTGGTGTGGTCAGTGGAGGCCTAGTGGAAGGAGTGACCGCAGACAGGCATCGAAGGCCTAAAATAATAACACATGGCTGTAGGCAATTTTAAATTGGTTCCAGGGGTACACGGGCAGCAGTGGTGTGGTCAGTGGAGGCCTAGTGGAAGGAGTGACCGCAGACAGGCATCGAAGGCCTAAAATAAAAAAATTGGGCTGGCTGTAGGCAATTTTAAATTGGTTCCAGGGGTACACGGGCAGCAGTGGTGTGGTCAGTGGAGGCATATTGTAAGGAGTGACCGCAGACAGGCATCGAAGGCCTAAAATAATAACACATGGCTGTAGGCAATTTTAAATTGGTTCCAGGGGTACACGGGCAGCAGTGGTGTGGTCAGTGGAGGCCTAGTGGAAGGAGTGACCGCAGACAGGCATCGAAGGCCTAAAATAATAACACATGGCTGTAGGCAATTTTAAATTGGTTCCAGGGGTACACGGGAAGCAGTGGTGTGGTCAGTGGAGGCCTAGTGGAAGGAGTGACCGCAGACAGGCATCGAAGGCCTAAAATAATAACACATGGCTGTAGGCAATTTTAAATTGGTTCCAGGGGTACACGGGCAGCAGTGGTGTGGTCAGTGGAGGCATATTGTAAGGAGTGACCGCAGACAGGCATCGAAGGCCTAAAATAATAACACATGGCTGTAGGCAATTTTAAATTGGTTCCAGGGGTACACGGGCAGCAGTGGTGTGGTCAGTGGAGGCCTAGTGGAAGGAGTGACCGCAGACAGGCATCGAAGGCCTAAAATAATAACACATGGCTGTAGGCAATTTTAAATTGGTTCCAGGGGTACACGGGCAGCAGTGGTGTGGTCAGTGGAGGCATAGTGGAAGGAGTGACCGCAGACAGGCTTCGAAGGCCTAACATAACAAAAATGACAATACAATGGTATTGTCAGTGGCAGGCATTGAAGGATGTCAGCGCATAGACTAAACATTGGTGGAGCTGTGAGATAATTTTGCAAGTGGAAGAGCACTGTTTGAGCTGGGGGGGGGAACTGTCTTGTGGCCGGCGGTACAGGCCCAGGGCCCCTCATATTACAACGGTGTGTCTGACGTTGGGTGCGCACCACCACCGCCAGAGACACTTTATTGTACTAGGAGGGACCCAGTGGCAGTGCCGTCGACCAAAAGCGGGCACACCCACCTCTTCAGACAAACAGCACTCTCACGGGTGCTGTCGCCAAGTGTCGATGCCACGGCCCCGTGTGGGGAGTTTGGCCATTTAGTGAGGTGTAAACATGTCGTATGCTGGACAATCAGGTGCAGAAAATTACGAGATTGGAAAAGGCATTCAGAATAGTCCACAGGCAAGACCTTTTCATAGGAAAGCTAGGTGTCAGCCGGGCAAGGTGGGGCAAAAGATTTTGAAATCCAGTTGTGGTTCGTTTTAATGAAGGTTAGATCATCTACATTTTGGGTAGCCAGACGAGTCCTTTTTTCTGTTAGTATTGAACCTGCAGCACTGAATACTCTTTCTGATAGAACACTAGCTGCCGGACAAGCAAGCTCCTGCAATGCATATTCTGCCAATTCTGGCCAGGTGTCTAATTTTGATGCCCAGTAATCAAATGGGAATGACGGTTGAGGGAGAACATCGATAAGGGATGAAAAATAGTTTGTAACCATACTGGACAAACGTTGTCTCCTGTCACTTTGAATTGATGCTGCAGTACCTGTCCTGTCTGCGGTCATAGCAAAATCACTCCACAACCTGGTCAGAAAACCCCTCTGGCCAACGCCACTTCTGATTTCTGCCCCTCTAACTCATCTGGTCTGCTGGCCCCTGCAGCTCGTGTGAGAACGATCACGGGCGCTGTGTGCAGGGAATGCCAGAAGCAAACGGTCAACAAGAGTTGATTGTTTGGTTGCTAATATTAGTTCCAAGTTCTCATGTGGCATTATATTTTGCAATTTGCCTTTATAGCGAGGATCAAGGAGGCAGGCCAACCAGTAATCGTCATCATTCATCATTTTAGTTATGCGTGTGTCCCTTTTGAGGATACGTAAGGCATAATCCGCCATGTGGGCCAAAGTTCCAGTTCTCAAATCTGCGGTTGTGCTTGGTTGAGGGGCAGTTTCAGGCAAATCCACGTCACTTGTGTCCCTCCAAAAACCAGAACCCGGCCTTGCCGCGCCACCAATTTCCAGTGGCCCCGGAAAAGCTTCCTCATTAAAAATATAATCATCCCCATCATCCTCCTCGTCCTCCTCCTCCTCTTCGCCCGCTAACTCGTCCTGTACACTGCCCTGGCCAGACAATGGCTGACTGTCATCAAGGCTTTCCTCTTCCTCAGCTGCAGACGCCTGATCCTTTATGTGCGTCAAACTTTGCATCAGCAGACGCATTAGGGGGATGCTCATGCTTATTATGGCGTTGTCTGCACTAACCAGCCGTGTGCATTCCTCAAAACACTGAAGGACTTGACACATGTCTTGAATCTTCGACCACTGCACACCTGACAACTCCATGTCTGCCATCCTACTGCCTGCCCGTGTATGTGTATCCTCCCACAAAAACATAACAGCCCGCCTCTGTTCGCACAGTCTCTGAAGCATGTGCAGTGTTGAGTTCCACCTTGTTGCAACGTCTATGATTAGGCGATGCTGGGGAAGGTTCAAAGAACGCTGATAGGTCTGCATACGGCTGGAGTGTACGGGCGAACGGCGGATATGTGAGCAAAGTCCACGCACTTTGAGGAGCAGGTCGGATAACCCCGGATAACTTTTCAGGAAGCACTGCATCACCAGGTTTAAGGTGTGAGCCAGGCAAGGAATGTGTTTCAGTTGGGAAAGGGAGATGGCAGCCATGAAATTCCTTCCGTTATCACTCACTACCTTGCCTGCCTCAAGATCTACAGTGCCCAGCCACGACTGCGTTTCTTTCTGCAAGAACTCGGACAGAACTTCCGCGGTGTGTATGTTGTCGCCCAAACACTTCATAGCCAATATAGCCTGCTGACGTTTGCCAGTAGCTGCCCCATAATGGGAGACCTGGTGTGCAACAGTGGCAGCTGCGGATGGAGTGGTTGTGCGACTGCGGTCTGTGGACGAGCTCTCGCTTCTGCAGGAGGACGAAGAGGAGGAGGAGGGGGTGCGAACGGCTACAGCCAACTGTTTCCTAGACCGTGGGCTAGGCAGAACTGTACCAAACTTGCTGTCCCCTGTGGACCCTGCATCCACAACATTCACCCAGTGTGCCGTGATGGACACGTAACGTCCCTGGCCATGCCTACTGGTCCATGCATCTGTTGTCAGGTGCACCTTTGTGCTCACAGATTGCCTGAGTGCATGGACGATGCGCTCTTTAACATGCTGGTGGAGGGCTGGGATGGCTTTTCTGGAAAAAAAGTGTCGACTGGGTAGCTCGTAGCGTGGTACAGCGTAGTCCATCAGGGCTTTGAAAGCTTCGCATTCAAGTAACCGGTAGGGCATCATCTCTAACGAGATTAGTCTAGCTATGTGGGCGTTCAAACCCTGTGTACGCGGATGCGAGGCTAAGTACTTCCTTTTTCTAACCATAGTCTCATGTAGGGTGAGCTGGACTGGAGAGCTGGAGATCGTGGAACTAGCGGGGGTGCCGGTGGACATGGCAGACTGAGAGACGGTGGGAGATGGTATTGTTGCCGCCGGTGCCCTAGATGCAGTGTTTCCTACTACGAAACTGGTGATTCCCTGACCCTGACTGCTTTGGCCTGGCAAAGAAACCTGCACAGATACTGCAGGTGGTGCGGAAAATGGTGGCCCTACACTGCCGGAAGGGATGTTGCGTTGCTGACTAGCTTCATTGGCCGAGGGTGCTACAACCTTAAGGGACGTTTGGTAGTTAGTCCAGGCTTGCAAATGCATGGTGGTTAAATGTCTATGCATGCAACTTGTATTGAGACTTTTCAGATTCTGTCCTCTGCTTAAGGTAGTTGAACATTTTTGACAGATGACTTTGCGCTGATCAATTGGATGTTGTTTAAAAAAATGCCAGACTGCACTCTTTCTAGCATCGGATACCTTTTCAGGCATTGCAGACTGAGCTTTAACCGGATGGCCACGCTGTCCTCCAACAGGTTTTGGCTTTGCCACGTGTTTTGGGCAAGATACGGGCCCGGCAGATGGAACCTGTTGCGATGTTGATGCCTGCTGCGGCCCCTCCTCCTCCGCTTCAGAACTGCTGCCGCCTGCACCCTGTTCCCCCAATGGCTGCCAATCGGGGTCAAGAACTGGGTCATCTATTGCCTCTTCTTGTAGCTCGTGTGCAACTTCGTCTGTGTCACCGTGTCGGTCGGTGGTATAGCGTTCGTGATGGGGCAACATAGTCTCATCAGGGTCTGATTCTTGATCATTACCCTGCGAGGGCAATGTTGTGGTCTGAGTCAAAGGACCAGCATAGTAGTCTGGCTGTGGCTGTGCATCAGTGCACTCCATGTCAGATTCAACTTGTAATGGGCATGGACTATTAACTGCTTCACTTTCTAAGCCAGGGACGGTATGTGTAAAGAGCTCCATGGAGTAACCCGTTGTGTCGCCTGCTGCATTCTTCTCTGTTGTTGTTTTTGCTGAAGAGGACAAGGAAGCGACTTGTCCCTGACCGTGAACATCCACTAACGACGCGCTGCTTTGACATTTACCAGTTTCACGAGAGGAGGCAAAAGAGCTAGAGGCTGAGTCAGCAAGATAAGCCAAAACTTGCTCTTGCTGCTCCGGCTTTAAAAGCGGTTTTCCTACTCCCAGAAAAGGGAGCGTTCGAGGCCTTGTGTAGCCAGACGACGAACCTGGCTCCACAGCTCCAGACTTAGGTGCAATATTTTTTTTCCCACGACCAGCTGATGCTCCACCACTACCACTACCCTCATTACCAGCTGACAATGAACGCCCCCGGCCACGACCTCTTCCACCAGACTTCCTCATTGTTTTAAAAACGTAAACAAACTAACGGTATTTGTTGCTGTCACACAACTTACACGGTGAGCTATAACTTCAGTATGATTTAGCTACCCCTTTACAGGTGAGTGAGACCACAACGAAAATCAGGCACAATGTTACACACTCTGTTGTTGGTGGCAACAAATGAGAGAGATGCCACACACGCAGGACTGTCACTGAAGCACAAATGTTAATATTAATCTCCCACTGATTTTTTTTTTTTTTTTTTTCAGGGAGACTTTAGGAAAAAAAAATAATAGAATAAAATGATTTTTTCAGGAAGAATTTAGAAACCAAATAAAATAAAATGATTTTTTCAGGGAGAATTTAGAAAACAAAACAAAAAAAGGCTTTCTATGGCCCACTGAGTGAGAGATGACGCACACAGGAGTCAGGAGTGGCACACAAGCCCAGAGGCCAATATTTATCTCCCACTGATTGATGTAGTGATTTTTTCAGGTAGATTTTGGAACCCAAATCAAGCTAAAAAAATAATAGGCTTTCTATGGCCCACAATTGGAGAGAGAGAGAGATGGCACACCCAGGAGTCAAGACTGGCACACAAGCAGAAAGGGCAATATTAATCTCCCACTGATTTGTTGTTTGTTTGTTTTTCAGGGAGACTTTAGGAAAAAAAAATAATAGAATAAAATGATTTTTTCAGGAAGAATTTAGAAACCAAATAAAATAAAATGATTTTTTCAGGGAGAATTTAGAAAACAAATAAAACAAAAAAAAGGCTTTCTATGGCCCACTGAGTGAGAGATGACGCACACAGGAGTCAGGAGTGGCACACAAGCCCAGAGGCCAATATTTATCTCCCACTGATTGATGTAGTGATTTTTTCAGGTAGATTTTGGAACCCAAATCAAGCTAAAAAAATAATAGGCTTTCTATGGCCCACAATTGGAGAGAGAGAGAGATGGCACACCCAGGAGTCAAGACTGGCACACAAGCAGAAAGGGCAATATTAATCTCCCACTGATTTGTTTTTTTTTTTTTTTTCAGGGAGACTTTAGGAAAAAAAAATAATAGAATAAAATGATTTTTTCAGGAAGAATTTAGAAACCAAATAAAATAAAATGATTTTTTCAGGGAGAATTTAGAAAACAAATAAAACAAAAAATGGCTTTCTATGGCCCACTGAGTGAGAGATGACGCACACAGGAGTCAGGAGTGGCACACAAGCCCAGAGGCCAATATTTATCTCCCACTGATTGATTTATTGATTTTTTCAGGTAGAATTTAGAACCCAAATCAACCAAAAACATAAATAGGCTTTCTATGGCCCACTATTTGTGAGAGAGATGGCACGCTCAGGACTGGCACACAAGCCCAGAGGCCAATATTAATCTCCCACTTTTTATTTTTTTTCAGGGAAAATTTATAAATCCAATAAAAAAAAAAAAAAATAGGCTTTCTATGGCCCACTATCTGAGAGAGAGAGATGGCACGCTTAGGACTGGCACACAAGCCCAAAGGCCAATATTAATCTCCCTTTTTTTTTTCAGGGAGAATTTATAAAACAAAAAAAAATAAATAAATAGGCTTTCTATGGCCCACTATTTGTGAGAGAGATGGCACGCTCAGGACTGGCACACAAGCCCAGAGGCCAATATTAATCTCCCACTTTTTTTTTTTTGTTCCAGGGAAAATTTATAAACCCAATAAAAAAATAAATAAATAGGCTTTCTATGGCCCACTATCTGAGAGAGAGAGATGGCACGCTTAGGACTGGCACACAAGCCCAAAGGCCAATATTAATCTCCTTTTTTTTTCAGGGAGAATTTATAAAACCAAAAAAAAAAAAAAAAAATAGGCTTTCTATGGCCCACTATTTGTGAGAGAGATGGCACGCTCAGGACTGGCACACAAGCCCAGAGGCCAATATTAATCTCCCACTTTTTTTTTTTTGTTCCAGGGAAAATTTATAAACCCAATAAAAAAAATAATAAATAGGCTTTCTATGGCCCACTATCTGAGAGAGAGAGATGGCACGCTTAGGACTGGCACACGAGCCCAAAGGCCAATATTAATCTCCCACTGATTGATTTATTGATTTTTTCAGGTTGAATTTAGAACCCAAATAAAGCAACAAAAAAAAAGAAATGGGCTTTCTATGGCCCACTGAGTGAGTGATGATGCACACAGGAGTCAGGAGTGGCACACAAGCCCTGAGGCCAATATTTTTCTCCCACTGATTGATGTAGTGATTTTTTCAGGTAGATTTTATAACCCAAATCAAGCAAAAAAATAAATAGGCTTTCTATGGCCCACTGAGTGAGAGATGGCACACACAGGTATGGCACTCTAGCAGAAATGTCAATCTTAATCTCCCACAAAAAAAAACAAAAAAAAAACAGGGAGTGTCCAACAATTACTATCTCCCTGCAGTAATCTCAGCCAGGTATGGCAGGCAGCAATAAGGAGTGGACTGATGCACAAATTAAATAAAAAGTGTGGACAAACAAAAAAGATAGCTGTGCAGAAAGGAAGGAACAAGAGGATTTGTGCTTTGAAAAAAGCAGTTGGTTTGCACAGCGGCGTACACACAGCAATGCAGCTATCAGGGAGCCTTCTAGGGCAGCCCAATGAGCTACAGCGCTGAGGGGAAAAAAAAAAATGTAGCTTCCACTGTCCCTGCACACCGAAGGTGGTGTTGGGCAGTGGAAATCGCTACAGCACAAGCGGTTTGGTGGTTAATGGACCCTGCCTAACGCTATCCCTGCTTCTGACGAAGCGGCAGCAACCTCTCCCTAAGCTCAGATCAGCAGCAGTAACATGGCGGTCGGCGGGAACGCCCCTTTATAGCCCCTGTGACGCCGCAGACAGCAAGCCAATCACTGCAATGCCCTTCTCTAAGATGGTGGGGACCAGGACCTATGTCATCACGCTGCCCACACTCTGCGTTTATCTTCATTGGCTGAGAAATGGCGCTTTTCGCGTCATTGAAACGCGACTTTGGCGCGAAAGTCGCGTACCGCATGGCCGACCCCGCACAGGGGTCGGATCGGGTTTCATGAAACCCGACTTTGCCAAAAGTCGGCGACTTTTGAAAATGAACGACCCGTTTCGCTCAACCCTAGTGGTCACTGAATCACTTTCACCCTGTTCTTTTTTTTTTTTTTTTAGAAATGTAACAGTGGCCTTAGATGTGTGTTTTGGATCATCGTTATTATGATGTCTTCAGCATCGTTTAATTGTTGAGTTTGTTTGCAGTACACAGGCTCTAACTAGTAAATTTACTTATCAGCCGTAGCTTTCTGTACCTCTGCTCTTCCTATCTCTTGCTCTGTAGTGGTGCATTTTGGGTAGAAGAAGCTCATTACCTCACAGACATCTTGATAGCATTGCTGGTAAGAAGGATTAAGCAGTACTTATTTGCAGCCATCAGATACCTAAGGATCTCATCCCTGCATTAGTCAGTCGCATTTATAGGACTGGTTGGCAGGCTGGTTTGGCAATTGTTGCTTATAAACTGTTCAGCCATTTGCCTCATGTATTTCTGGGTTAGCTGTACTCATTTACTGATATCTTGTTATTTCATTGCGCCTAGTTTCAACAAATGTATTCACTGATGTTCAATAACCTGCACATACTTCAAGACAAAGTCTACTTATTTTGCTATGGTAGATCGGTTTAGCTGACTGTCAGACTATGCCACTAGCTGACACAGACAGAAAAGAACCCTTGTGCAAGAAAATGGCTCCTGGCAAATTATACATGGGCTTTATTGTGCATGGGATTTAGGAGAGGCTATCTTCTTAGATGACATCCATACATGACATTCCTCTGCACTGCACGCCAAATTGCATCACAACAAGAGATGAGTGAATATTTCAATGTTCAGTTTGGATTACGTTCACCGAATTTGCAATCTTTGCCTATTAATTCGTAGAATATTTGCCGAAAATTACCGAACGCCATTCACGTCAATGGGAGGCAAAAACAAAAGCATGCACAACAACTTATAAGGGCCCCAAATGCTGCCAAAACACATCAAATGAGGGACAGACACTAGGAAAGTGGCCTTGATTCACCCACAGTATGAACTGCAGCATGGAACTGCAGCAATCAGCCAGGCATGAGGTATCGGCGTCTGGGACAGCATTTACAGCTTTCTAATGAACGTCCCAGTAAGACGAGGTGGGTAAGGGATCGGTGTAGGCCCTCTTTGCTGGGAGCCTTGATACCACATGCAACACCTCTACCTGCTTTCATGCTGAGCCACATTCAGGTGGCACAAATATCAGTTTTGTAGTCTACCATTGTCAGAAAAATTTAAGGATAGAAACATGGGTAGTTGAGTCCAAGGAAGAGGAGACCTGTCGGTCTTGGAGACCTACTGCTACAGGCAACATGCATGAAGGAGACCCAACCAGGCGTGTTCACATTTCCAAAAATTATTGGCAGACACCACAAAAGTGGCATCAATTTCTCCACAGTAGAAATACTATAATAGGGACCGACAGGTCTTTCACTACACCCAATCCAGCAGATGGACACCTAACCAGGAGTGTTCACATTTCCAGAAATTATTGGCAGACACCACCAAAGTGGCATCAATTTCATCACAGTACAAATAGTATACTAGGGACCGACAGGTCTTCCACTACACCAAATGCAGCAGATGGACACCAAACAAGGAGTATTCACATTTAAAGAAATGAGTGCCTTACACCACAGAAGTGGCATCAATTTCACCACAGTAGAAATAGTATAGTAGGGACCAACAATTCTTCTACTACATTCAATCCAGCAGATGGACACCCAACAAGTAGTGCTCACATTTAAAGAAATGAGGGCCTTACCCCACAGAAATGGCATCAATTTCACCACAGTAGAAATAGTATAATATGGATCAACAGTCCTTCCACTACACCCAGTCCAGCAGATGGACACCCAACAAAGAGTGTTCACATTTGAAGACATGAGGGCCTTACACCACAGGAGTGGCATCAATTTCACCACAGTAGAAATAGTATAATTGGGACCAATAGTTCTTCCAGTACACTCAATCCAGCAGATGGACACCTTACAAGGAATGTTCACATTTAAAGAAATGAGGGCCTTACACCACAGAAGTAGCATCAATGTCACCACAGTAGAAATAGTATAATAGAGACCTACATGTCTTCAACTACACCCAATGCAGTAGATGGAGACCGAACAAGGAGTGTTCACATTTAAAGAAATGAGGGACTTGCACCATAGAAGTGGCATCAATTTCTCCACAGTAGAAATAGTATAGTAGGGACCGACAATTCTTCCACTACACCAAATTCAGCAGATGGACACCCAACAAGGAGTGTTCACATTTCCAAAAATTATTGGCCGACACCACCAATGTGGCATCAATTTCACCACAGTAGAAATAGTATAATAGGGACCGACAGTTCCTCCACTACACCCAATCCAGATGGACACCCTACAAGGAGTGTTCACATTTAAAAAAATGAGGGCTTTACACCACAGAAGTGGAATCAATTTCACCACAGTTGAAATGGCATAATATGGATCGACAGTTCTTCCACTTTACCCAATCCAGCAGATGGACACCCTACAAGGAGTGTTCGCATTTAAAGAAATGAGGGCCTTACATCACAGAAGTGGCATCAATTTCACCACAGTAGAAATAGTGTAGTATAATAGGTACCGACAGTTCTCCACTACACCCAATCCAGCAGATGGACACCCAACCAGGAGTGTTGACATTTTAAAAAATGAGGGTCTGACACCTCCAAAGTGGAATAACTGTCACGAGAATAGAAATAGTATAATTGGGACCGACACGTCTTCTACTACAGCGAGCCCAGCGGATGTAGACCAACCATGACTGTTCACATTTCCACAATTTGTGTTAACATCAGCAGCAGCAGCCACAGAAGCCACACTAAAGATATCACAGAGTGCAGTTACGTGACATTAATGCATCAGACTAAAAAATGCAATATCACAAGTCTGTACAGCCTGCGATTGGCGTGCAAAAGTCCTTGGAGATCCATGACTTGTTCATCTTAATGAAAGTTAGGCGGTCTACCCTTTCAGGGGACAGCTGGCTGCTCTTATCTGTCAGGACACCACAAGCATTCCTGAAGACACGTTCTGAGAGAACGCTGGCTGACGGGCACTATAAAACCTCCAAGGCCACTCATCAATTTTGGAAGACCAAAATGTGAAAGGGTCTAAACCTTCCCTGATGATATTGATATTTAGTTCTAGATACTTCTGTACCATCCTCTCCATTCGTTCACTAAGTATAAAAGTTGGACTCTGTTGTGCTGGTGCTCGAGTTGGTAAAAAAAAAGTGTCAAAGGACTCACAGAAATTGCTTCTTCCATTTCCACCACTGCTGCTGCTGCTAATGTTTTGGCATTGATGAATTGATGTACCAGAGGTTGGAAGTCTAGAGCTGCGATGCGATCTGTGTGCTTCACTGCTATCTTGGGGAAAAGCTCTCTTAAGGTTGTGTAAAACCGTGTTTCGATACTCCAGCATTCGCGAGTCCCTTTCTAGGGCGGGGGTCATCTGGCAAAATTTGGTTTTATAACTTGGATCTAATAAAGTGGCAACCCATTAGTCAGCATTATTCCTAATCATAACTATACAGGGATCATGTTGCAGATAGAGCAGCAAGAAGGTGCTCATATGTCGGGCTCTACCATGAGGACCAAGCCCATGCTGTGTTGGTGGCTGGGTAACAATGAGGCACGTTTCCTCCATTCCCTCCTGCCAACCATGAGCAACAGAGAGAAGAGGATTATCCTCCTCATCCGACAGTTGCTCGCCCATCACCTCTTCCTCCTCCATTTGTTCCTCAGATCTTGCACATTTGATAACAGTTTGTCTGTTATCTCCAATCCCCCTCGATCTCAGTAAATCACCCTCCCTTTGCACCCGCCTGTGTGAAGACAGTCTTGAACTTAGAGACAATGTTATCTGTTCTGCAGCCTCCTCTGCTTCCTCTGCTTTTTCTGGAACCACCATCTCCTCCAGCAGGCTATTCAAAGTCTGCTCTAGCATATAGATGACCGGAATAGTGACGCTGATGACGGCATCAGTGCTGACCATCTTAGTAGCCATTTCAAAACGTTGCAGAAGGTTGCAGAGGTCCTTAATCTGTGCCCACTCTGTAAACATGATATGCGCCACGTCTGTACTGTGTTGGCCCAGGCTATACGGCATGACATACTGGAACAATGCAAGTCGATGAGCAGAGGGGTGCGAACAGTGGAAATGAGCACACAGCTTACATGCTTTCTGGATCAGCTCACCCAGGCCAGGAAAGTGGCTGAGAAAACGCTGTACCACCAGTTTGAGGACGTGAACCATGCAAGGCATATGTGTGAGCTTGCCTCGCTGTAGGGCCGCCACCAGGTTCGCACGGACATGGCCTTCTCTGTTCAGCGGAGACATCCATTGATGAAACTCAGCCTGGAGAGCTGTCCAGAACTCTTCAGCTGTATAACTGTGATCTCCAAGGCATATCAACTTTAACCCCTTTCTGACATCTGACGTACTATCCCGTCGAGGTGGGGTGGGCCCGTATGACCACCGACGGGATAGTACGTCATAGCGATCGGCCGCGCTCACGGGGGGAGCGCAGCTGATCGTGGCCGGGTGTCAGCTGTCTATCGCAGCTGACATCTGGCACAATGTGCCAGGAGCGGTCACGGACTGCTCCCGGCACATTAACCCCCGGCACACAGCGATCAAATATGATCGTGGTGTGCCGGCGGTACAGGGAAGCATCGCGCAGGGAGTGGGCTCCCTGCGTGCTTCCCTGAGACCCCCGGAGCCCCCGGAAGGTCTCTTACCTCCTTCCTCGCTGCAGGCCCCGGATCCAAAATGGCCGCGGCATCCGGGTCCTGCAGGGAGGGAGGTGGTTTCACAGTGCCTGCTCAGAGCAGGCACTGTGAAGCCTGGAGCTGTGCATGTCAGATCGCTGATCTGACACAGTGCACAGCAAAGTGTCAGATCAGCGATCTTACACTATAACATGATGCCCCCCCTAGGGCAATGTTATAGTGTAAAAAAAAAAAATTTTCACTTGTGTAAAAAAATTTTTTAAAAATTCCCAAATAAATTCCCCCCCCCCAAAAAAAAATATTGTTCCTATAAATACATTTCTTTATCTAAATAAAAAAAACAATAAAAGTACACATATTTAGTATAGCCACGTCCGTAACGACCCCACCTATAAAACTGTCCCGCTAGTTAACCCCTTCAGTGAACGCGGTAAAAAAAAAAAAAACCGAGGCAAAAAACAACGCTTTATTATCATACCGCCAAACAAAAAGTGGAATAACACGCGATCAAAAAGACGGATATAAATAACCTTGGTACCGCTGAAAACGTCATCTTGTCCCGAAAAAAAAACGAGCCCCATACATCATCAACGAAAAAATAAAAAAGTTATAGTCCTCAGAATAAATAATTATTTTTTCTATAAAATAGTTTTTATCGTATAAAAGCGCCAAAACATAAAAAAATGATAAAAATGAGGTATCGCTGTAATCGTACTGACCCGAAGAATAAAACGGCTTTATCCATTTTACCAAACGCGGAATGGTATAAATACCTCCCCCAAAAGAAATTCATGAATAGCTGGTTTTTGGTCATTCTGCCTCACAAAAATCAGAATAAAAAGCGATCAAAAATTGTCACGTGCCTGAAAATGTTACCAATAAAAACGTCAACTCGTCCCGCAAAAAAGAAGACCTCATATGACTCTGTGGACCAAAATATGGAAAAATTAAAGCTTTCAAAATGTGGTAACGCAAAAAATGTTTTTTGCAATAAAAAGCGTCTGTCAGTGTGTGACGGCTGCCAATCAAAAAAATCTGCTAAAAAACCCGCTATAAAAGTAAATCAAACCCACCTTCACCACCCCCTTAGTTATGGAAAAATTGAAAAATTTTAAAAAATGTATTTATTTCTATTTTCCCATTAGGGTTAGGGTTAGGGCTAGGGTTAGGGTTAGGGCTAGGGTTAGGGTTAGGGCTAGGGTTAGGGCTAGGGTTAGGGTTAGGGCTACGGTTAGGGTTGGGGCTAAAGTTAGGGTTGCGGCTAAAGTTAGGGTTAGGGTTTGGATTACATTTACGGTTGGGAATAGGGTTGGGATTAGAATTAGGGGTGTGTCAGGGTTAGGGGTGTGTTTAGGGTTACCGTTGAGATTAGGGTTAGGGGTGTGTTTGGATTAGGGTTTTAGTTATAATTGGGGGGTTTCCACTGTTTACGCACATCGGGGCTCTCCAAACGTCCATGGCGTCCGATCTCAATTCCAGCTAATTCTGTGTTGAAAAAGTAAAACAGTGCTCCTTCCCTTCCGAGCTCTCCCGTGTGCCCAAACAGGGGTTTACCCCAACATATGGGGTATCAGTGTACTCCGGACACATTGGACAACAACTTTTGGGGTCCAATTTCTTCTCTTACCCTTGGGAAAATAAAAAATTGGGTGCGAAAATATATTTTCTATGAAAAAATATGATTTTTTATTTTTACGATTCTGCATTATAAACTTCTGTGAAGCACTTGGTGGGTCAAAGTGCTCACTACACCTCTAGATAAGTTCCTTAGGAGGTCTACTTTTCAAAATGGTGTCACTTGTGGGGGGTTTCAATGTTTAGGCACATCAGTGGCTCTCCAAACGCAACATGGCGTCCCATCTCAATTCCTGTCAATTTTACATTGAAAAGTCAAACGGCGCTCCTTCCCTTCCGAGCTTTGCCATACGCACAAACAGTTTTTTACCCCCACATAAGGTGGTATCAGCGTATGCAGGACAAATTGCACAACAACCTTTGAGGTCCATTTTCTCCTGTTACCCTTGGTAAAATAAAACAAATTGGAGCTGAATTAAATTTTTTGTGAAAAAAAGTTAAATGTTCATTTTTATTTAAACATTCCAAAAATTCCTGAGAAACACCTGAAGGGTTAATAAACTTCTTGAATGTGGTTTTGAGCACCTTGAGGGGTGCAGTTTTTAGAATGGTGTCACACATGGTATTTTCTATCATATAGACCCCTTTAAAATGACTTCAAATGAGATGTGGTCCCTAAAAAAAAATGGTGTTGTAAAAATGAGAAATTGCTGGTCAACTTTTAACCCTTATAACTCCCTAACAAAAAAAAATTTGGTTCCAAAATTGTGCTGATGTAAAGTAGACATGTGGGAAATGTTACTTATTAAGTATTTTGTGTAACATATCTCTGTGATATAATTGCATAAAAATTTAAAGTTGGAAAATTGCTAAATTTTCGCCAATTTTCCGTTTTTTTCACAAATAAACGCAGGTAATATTAAAGAAATTTTACCACTATCATGAATTTATCACTATCATGAATAATAATAATAATAATCTTTATTTATATAGCGCCAACATATTCCGCAGCGCTTTACAGTTTAACAGTTTCAAACACAAAAGTCATAAGTAACAACGTTAACAATACAATAATTAAAGCAAAATAAGACGACCCTGCTCGTGAGAGCTTACAATCTACAATGAGGAGGGGGAGATGCAAAGTACAGGTGTGTATTTACAATGATGTATTTACAATGATGGTCCAGCCATCTTCAGGGGTTGGGGAAGTACAATATGTCCCGAGAAAATAGTGTCAGAATCACTGATATCCGTTGAAGCGTTCCAGAGTTATAACCTCATAAAGGGACAGTGGTCAGAATTGTAAAAATTGGCCCGGTCAGTAACGTGCAAACCACCCTTGGGGGTAAAGGGGTTAAAACTGACTGTTTGCAGTGAGCCTTCGCTGTGCAGTACGGAGGTGGTGGGGGTTCGCTCTACACTGTTGGAATGCATATCTCTTTAAAGCAGAGGTCAAGTGTGCAGGTGGAGGCCCTAGAGGAGATAGAGGAGGCAAAATCAGTGGAGGAAGTGTTAAATGTAGAGGTCTGTCCTGCAAACCTTGCGGATTCCAAGACTTGTGGATCACCGCCTTATCCCACAGCCACCAGAGTCACCTAGAACTCAACGAGATGTAAAGCCCTTGGCCATGCTTACTCGTCCAAGTGTCGACAGATTTTGTCAAGGAATGGGTGATGTCTGTGACATGCTGGTGTAGCGCAGGCACAGCTTTCTTAGCAAAGGAATGGCGATGGGGTAATTGATACTAGGGGACTGCGATGGCCATCGGCTCTCGGAAACAGTCTGGATCTACCAGGCAGAAAGGCAGCAATTCTGTGGCCAACAAATCGGAGATGGTAGTGTTCAACCTCTTAGTTTTGTCTTGCGTAGGAGGAAACAATCTTTTACGTGACCACAACTGCAGAACTGTGGGCTGGCTGTAGTGCTGTGGGAGGGCGGAGAATGGTGAACCGGACAAACTGCTGGACTGTGAGAGAGGTGCAGGTGGAGATGTTACTGTGGATTGAGAATCTTGTAGTGTGATCGTTCTCTGAGATCGGTCAAAACAGCAGGCATGTCCACTTCCGTTACAGCTGAAGGCATCCTCTCAGTCAGCATGAGTCGATCGGGTAAAGAACCCGAGGTTCTGCGGTCAAAGACCTGCATCTCAATAGATGGCATGGTAACAGAGGAGTAGGAAGAAACAGCAGATTAGATTGATGGGGTGGCTGATAGTTGTTGAGGTCCACTGGTCTGCATTTCGCATTTTTGCGCAGTGGGATTGTCACAGTAAAGCATGTTGATTGAGCATGTGAAGGTTCATACATGTAGTAGTCAAATTAATGCAGTTTTTACCTCGACTCAGTTTTTTTATGCAAAGTTGGCAGATTGCGGGAGTTGGCTCATCCTTTGCAGTGTCAAAAAAGGCCCAGGCTAGGCAACCCTTGCCACCCCTGCAAGCTGCAGACCCGCGGATGATGCTGGTCAGAGACTGAAGATGCATCGGTCATGGTGGTTGCCTCACTACGTGTCTGCGATGTATGGAGCAACATAGCCTCATCACCTTCCTCCTCAGATGATCTACTCAGCTGTGTGCCTCTATGTTCACATCAACTGGGATCTAACACCTCATAATCATCCTCTCTGTTATCACATTCCTCGCCAATGGAGTCACCCTCCTCCTCTTGTTGTCCTGACAGCACAGTACAGTCTGCGTATGTTATGATCTGGTGGTTTAGGAGCAACATGGGACGAGCTCTGAAGGAAGTGGTAACTGTACTGACCGTAGTCCCTAAGCTCAACACAACACTAGAAGTAGCCGTGGGATGCTCCTGACACTCCGTAGGCACCTCGTCACAGCCTAAGATCTAACTACCTCTAGAGATAGAAACAGGAAAACTATCTTGCCTCAGAGAAAATCCCCAAAGGATAGATAGCCCCCCACAAGTAATGACTGTGAGTGGAGAGGGAAAAGACATACACAGAATGAAACCAGGATGAGCACAGGAGGCCAGTCCTACTAGATAGATAGGACAGGATGGAGTACTGTGCGGTCAGTATAAAACACTACAAAATATCCACACAGAGTTTACAAAAATCTCCACACCTGACTAAAGGTGTGGAGGGTAAATCTGCTTCCCAGAGCTTCCAGCTTAACTGAATTAATTCATACTGACAAGCTGGACAAACATAGAAAGCACAGAACGGATAAGTCCACAACCTGTGGACAGAAAAGAGCAAGCAAGGACTTAGTTTTGCTGAACTGGTCAGTATAAGAGGGAAATCCAAAGAGATGTGAATCCAACCAGGAACCATTGACAAGTGGCACAAGCTGAAGGAAAGAGCCAGGCTAAATAGCCGAGCAGAATAGACAATCAGTGGAAGCAGCTGCTGACTGCTAAATCCAAGGAGCAGCCATACCACTTAAAACCACCGGAGGGAGCCCAAGAGCAGAACTCACAAAAGTGCCACTTACAACCACCGGAGGGAGCCCAAGAGCGGAATTCACAACAGCGTAAGCCTCAGATATCTGAGTCTCTTTCTGGGCATCTTTGATAAGACATACTGCTTTGCGTCTGCCAAAGAAATGTAGTGGTGCAGCCTGTCCAGTAACATAAGTTGTCAGTTGTCTTTGCATAGGACATGACGTTGTTTCATTAGTGCTTTCACAAACATTACCATCTACCTCACGTACACCTTGAAAACCAATATGCATATAGGAGAACAACGGGAGTTTTTAGAAAAGGTGCATATTTATTAGAAAAATAGCGGCATTATATTTATATGATTCCCTGGGACACAGACTATCTCCACCCTCATTTGCGTAGGATTTTTTCCCCTTTGTTGCATTTATTACCTCCCCATATGCACAGAGCCACAGTGGCTATACCTGCAGGACATGGGGTATTTAGGTTGTTTTTGCCATTAGGGGTTTCTTCCTCCGTTCTTGGGGATTGTTAGGGAGATTTAGGATCTTATTTGTGGTACATCCTGAGTACGGTTACATTTGTTAAGTCCATACTTTATATATTTACATGTATGTACCTCTGGTGTTTTTCATTGGTGTTTTTTAATTGTGTGTTAGTTTTTTACTATTTTTCTAATAAATATGCACCTTTTCTAAAAACTCCCGTTGTTCTCCTATATGCATATTGTTCTATGGGGAGTAGTATGTAAAGTGAGCCGAGACATCGTCTCTGGCCACTATTCTACTATGAGTCTGGGTTTATTTGGAGTGCTACCTTGAAAACCAAGCCTCATTCCACTTCCACCGCGGCCTTGCTTTTTCCCAGTCATGTTGCTCAGATAGTGTGGTAGGAGCATAGTATTAGCAACAAAAAATTAGATTTTAAACTCTGCACCACCTCTGCAAACAGATGAATTTCAGCGACAGTAAATTCTAAGTTGAAATATGGCATGTTGTATCGTGTTAGTCACAGAAAAAAGAATTGTTTGAGCGTGGATGAGGCCTGTATGACAAAGAAGTTATGCTACAAACAATTTTAAAGTCAGGTCCCTTACTGTTTGGCGTTAATAACAAAAACATTGGCCTATGGATCAGGCCTCTATAACACAGTAGATGCTACAAACTATTTTACAGTTAGGTCCTTTACTGTATAACATTAATAACAGAAAAAAATCCTACCTGAATATCCATCTTTTGTAGCTAAGAGAGCCCCAAATCTATGTGATATACTCACACATAGTACATATGACCCGAAGAGAACAGCAAAGAATAAAAAACAAACCACACGAGTTGGATTTTTTCCTTGTGGAATTTGCAAGGGGTGTGCAAATATGAAAAGGGGACATACTTTTAGTAACTTTAATGACACCAGGAACTTTGACATCAGGGCCCATATAACATGCTCCACTAAAGGGGTAATCTAATACGCAGAATGCCCATGCAAGAAAATCTATATTGGTATGACCAGTCATGATGTGAACTTAAAATCAGAGTTCGTGAGCATTGTTTGGATATAGAAAAAGCTAAGAAAATAACTGATGACACTATTCTCAAAACCATACCAAGGCACTTTAAGAAATACCACCAATGTAATTCAAAAATGCTTTCTGTCAAATGGATAGATATGGTAGATTTGGGCCCAAGGGGTGGTGACTTAAGTAAGAGATTGGCTAAAAAGGAATGCCGGTGGATATATAGATTGGGGACTATAGCCCCACAAGGACTGAATGAAAGCTTTGGGTTTCGGGCCTTCTTGTAAAGTAATAGTTGACATTCAATGGAAGTAGATTGGTAGGGGGCAATTATAATTGCTTCGTTTTTAATATATATGTTCATTAGTCGGTTTTTAATTTGATCTTTTTATTTTTAGTTATATATGTTCCATCATGGTCCCATTATCCATCTTGAAATATGTGCCTTGCAGAGGATGGGAGGAACCAATATATGGGACACTGCTTGAGAGAAGGACTTGTCGAGAAGAATTGATTATCTTATACTTCTACTATGGACTGTTATCTTTTTCATAACAGAGTAACGGTTTTTATGTAGACTATTTATTTATGATAATTCATGCATCCATGAATGTGTTTATTATAGGCTGGTTTCACACTTGCGTTTCAAAACGCATGCGTTTAAAAAAAAAAACGCATGGTGAAAAAACGCATGTAAATGCGTGCAAATGCTGCGTTTTTTTGACGCATGCGTTTTTGCATGTGGTGAAAAAAACGCTGCGTTTTGATGCGTTTACATGCGTTTTTTCATGCGTTCGCGTTTTTTAAACGCATGCAGATAAATTTGTGACAGCTGCCAATCATCAAAGTAAAAAACCCACTATAAACAGAAAGAGCTAGGGTTAGGGTTAGGGGTAGGGTTAGGGGTAGGGATCCTAACCCTAACCCTAAAGGGATCCTAACCCTAACCATAACCCTAAAGGGATCCTAACCCTAACCCTACCCCTAACCCTAACCCTACCCCTAACCCTACCCCTAACCCTACCCTTAAAGGGATTAGGGTTAGGGGTAGGGTTAGGGGTTGGGTTAGGGTTAGGGTTAGGGGTAGGTTTAGGGTTAGGGGTAAAGTTAGGGTTAGGGGTAGGGTTAGTGTTAGGGTTAGGATCCCTTTATCAATTTTATGGTGTGGGGTGGTTTATCAGTGTGTTTTTATGTTTTTTTTTAATAAAAATGCATGCATTTTTAACGCATGCAAACGCATGCACAAAAAAACGCATGCGTCCCCATTGACTCCAATGTGTTTTTGACCCAAAAAAAACGCATGAAAATGCATGCGTTTTTTTGTGTCCAAAAAACGCCTCTCAAAAATACTACAAGTTGCATTTTTGAAAATGAACGCATGCAGTAAAAAAACGCATGCTATTGAAAACGCGACCAAACGCCTACACAAAAAACGCATGCATTTTTTTGTGCAAAAAACGCTGCAGACAAAAACGCAAGTGTGAAACCACCCATAGTGCAATCGCTGTTTCCATTTATTTATGTTAATAGGTCACTATCACTTAGTATACTGGGTTATTACTACATTTAATTATGAAGTTCTTAAAATATATAAAGGTTAATTATTGGTATGCTATTTACCCAAGATATATACACTAATATAATAATATAATATTGTTTCTTAGGCAGTTTACGCTGCCAGATCACATAATACATTTTAATTGTTTATTATTATCAATACATTTCTGTTATTTTTGCTTGTCGCTTGGTTTAGGGCTTTTCAAGCCTGTCATAACTAATCCTGCTATTTAGTAATAGGCACATCTACACAGAATTTTCTTTTAATCATATACAATATTCACATTTGTTCATCATGTTTTATTCATATCCACCACAGTGTATAAACATATATATTGTTTCATCATTTTAATTAGTCTATGCATCAATAATACTTTTTATAGGAGCACGTATATAATAGTCACGTTTTAAACATTTATTAAAAATATGTGCTTCCTTTCTAAACATTAGGTCTCAATACTATTCGTAGAAGTTGTTTATCTTATTATCTTATATAGGGCTTTAGAGCCATAATACCTCACTCGCATCTTCTCAGGAATCGCTTCACATTGTCACCTTTAGTATTTCTTCCCATTCAGTGGAGCGCATGCGCAGGCCGTGGTCCTGTGGGGCTGACGGCTATCGGTTTGTTGTGGGGCGGCACTACCACGTCATCTGACAGATGATCTGGTGATCCCGCTCACGTGACTGCACACCGTCACCCTCCATTACGGGTACCATTAGGCGGGCGCATGCGCCGTTGTAAACTGCAGTATATATATAGTCCCATAGGTTCTAATTTTGGTTGGCATCAACATTTGTGAAGCTTATACTAATATATGAACATTCTGAAGTAACACTATTAGTTTCAGACCTCCGCACTGTTGTACAGCTGCATTAACATTTGTGCGCAAGCGCTATAACATCATGTGTAGTAACTTCATCAGTTTCTGATCTCCGTATGGATGTACGGCAATACAAATATTCGGGCGCATGCGCAGTAACATGTCAACACAGCCCAGCTGATCTTTCCTTCCCTACGTAACCCTGCAACAGCGAATCAATTCTATTGACTTGCTATTTAAACCGACATGCCCCCTGCCCAGACACGCCTTCCAAAGAAGCAGTGCGAAACACGCGTCGGGGCAGAGGGACGCCGAGAGGATTCCACGTGGCTGCACATTAGCTATTGTAACAAATTGTTACTTATTATGATCGAGCCCTTGTTATTGCATCACTGAGCACACACAGACACAGGTGGAATTAACAGAGCCATATCCCTCTGCTTAGGGAATTCTAAGGAGATCATTATAGGTTTATTACAGTTCAGTTAAATTTCCCATTTGAAAAAGTGTTTTTGCTCTAACATATAGGGAGTTGTACCACTATGTATGCAGCTAGTAGTTAGGAATACCCTATGGCATTCTAGTCCCTCATCAAAGGACCTTAGCACCCTTGTTTTATGTAATATTGTCGTTTAAAGGAAATTATTAATAAAAGTGATTTTATTCAAGTACTACTTGGGGATCTGTTTTTTATCATCAATTGATCGCCATAAGTGATAAAACTATTTTTAAGTCAGATCCCCTAATGTACGTATAACACTAGGAACAGAAGAATTTTTTTGTGGCCTATGGGTCAGGCCTCTAATTCACACTAGATGCTACAAAGTATTTTAAAGTCAGGTCCCTTGCTGTATGACGTTAATAGCAGAAGAATTTGTTGTGGCCTATGAATCTGGAGTCTATAACACACTAGATGCTACAAACAATTTTAAAGTCAGATTCCTTACTGTATGATATTAATAACACAAGACATTTTTGTGGCCTATGGATAAGGCCTCTATAACACACTAGCTGCTACAAAGTATTATACAGTTAGGTTCTTTACTGTATGATATTAATAACAGAAAAAAATGTTGTGGCCTATGGATCAGGCCTCTATAACACACTAGATGCTACAAAGTATTTTAAAGTCAGGTCCCCTACTGTGTAACTATAGGAGCAGAATAATCTTTTTGTGGCCTATGGGTCAGGCCACTATAACACACTAGATGCTACAAACAATTTGAAAGTCAGGTCCCTTACTTTATGACGCTAATAACAGAAGATGTTTTGTGGCCTATGTATCAAACCTCTACAGCTTAATTTCAACCCACCAAATTACAAAGTTTAATACGGTGGGTTGTCTATCTTTTTGCAACTGAAAAATTATAATTTTTTTTTATTTGCCTTAGGTCTGCAGACAGGTTCATGTCACCACCACAAAATGACAACATATGATACAGCAGGCTATTTCACATTTAGCAACAGAAAAAATTATATGTCTTAGGTCTGCAGACAGTTTTATATCACCATAACACTAAATGACAAGATGGTATACAGCAGGCTGTTTAACCCCTTCATGACCCAGCCTATTTTGACCTTAATGACCTGGCCGTTTTTTGCAATTCTGACCAGTGTCCCTTTATGAGGTAATAACTCAGGAACGCTTCAACGGATCCTAGCGGTTCTGAGATTGTTTTTTCGTGACATATTGGGCTTCATGTTAGTGGTAAATTTAGGTCAATAAATTCTGCGTTTATTTGTGATAAAAACGGAAATTTGGCGAAAATTTTGAAAATTTCGCAATTTTCACATTTTGAATTTTTATTCTGTTAAACCAGAGAGTTATGTGACACAAAATAGTTAATAAATAACATTTCCCACATGTCTACTTTACACCAGCACAATTTTGGAAACAACATTTTTTTTTGCTAGGAAGTTATAAGAGTTAAAATTTGACCAGCGATTTCTCATTTTTACAACGAAATTTACAAAACCATTTTTTTTAGGGACCACCTCACATTTGAAGTCAGTTTGAGGGGTCTATATGGATGAAAATACCCAAAAGTGACACCATTCTAAAAAATGCACCCCTCAAGGTGCTCAAAACCACATTCAAGAAGTTTTTTAACCCTTCAGGTGCTTCACAGCAGCAGAAGCAACATGGAAGGAAAAAATGAACATTTAACTTTTTAGTCACAAAAATTATCTTTTAGCAACATTTTTTTTATTTTCCCAATGGTACAAGGAGAAACTGAACCACGAAAGTTGTTGTCCAATTTGTCCTGAGTACGCTGATACCTCATATGTGGGGGTAAACCACTGTTTGGGCGCACGGCAGGGCTTGGAAGGGAAGGAGCGCCATTTGACTTTTTGAATGAAAAATTGGCTCCACTCTTTAGCGGACACCATGTCACGTTTGGAGAGCCCCCGTGTGCCTAAAAATTGGAGCTCCCCCACACGTGACCCCATTTTGGAAACTAGACGCCCCAAGGAACTTATCTAGATGCATAGTGAGAACTTTGAACCCCCGGGGGCTTCACAAATTGATCCGTAAAAATGAAAAAGTACTTTTTTTTCACAAAAAAATTCTTTTAGCCTCAATTTTTTTCATTTTCACATGGGCAACAGGATAAAATGGATCCTAAAATTTGTTGGGCAATTTCTCATGAGTACACCGATACCTCACATGTGGAGGTAAACCACTGTTTGGGCACATGGTAAGGTTCGGAAGGGAAGGAGCGCCATTTGACTCTTTGAATGAAAAATTATCTCCATCGTTAGCGGACACCATGTCGTGTTTGGAGAGCCCCCGTGTGCCTAAACATTGGAGCTCCCCCACAAATGACCCCATTTTGGAAACTAGACCCCCCAAGGAACTTATCTAGATGCATATTGAGCACTTTAAACCCTCAGGTGCTTCACAAATTGATCTGTAAAAATGAAAAAGTACTTTTTTTTTCACAAAAAAATTCTTTTCGCCTCAGTTTTTCATTTTCACATGGGCAATAGGATAAAATGAATCCTAAAATTTGTTGGGCAATTTCTCCCGAGTACGCCGATACCTCATATGTGGGGGTAAACCACTGTTTGGGCACACGGCAGGGCTCGGAAGGGAAGGCGCGCCATTTGACTTTTTGAATGGAAAATTAGCTCCAATTGTTAGCGGACACCATGTCGCGTTTAGAGAGCCCCTGTGTGCCTATGCATTGGAGCTCCCCCACAAGTGACCCCATTTTGGAAACTAGACCCCCCAAGGAACTTATCTAGATGCATATTGAGCACTTTAAACCCCCAGGTGCTTCACAGAAGTTTATAATGCAGAGCCATGAAAATAAAAAATAATTTTTCTTTCCTCAAAAATGATTTTTAGCCTGGAATTTCCTATTTTGCCAAGGGTAATAGGAGAAATTGGACCGCAAATGTTGTTGTCCAGTTTGTCCTGAGTACGCTGATACCCCATATGTGGGGGTAAACCACTGTTTGGGCGCACGGCAGGGCTCGGAAGGGAAGGCACGCCAATTGGCTTTTTAAATGGAAAATTAGCTCCAATCATTAGCGGACACCATGTCACGTTTGGAGAGCCCCTGTGTGCCTAAACATTGGAGATCCCCCACATATGACCCCATTTTGGAAACTAGACCCCCAAAGGAACTAATCTAGATGTGTGGTGAGGACTTTGAACTTCCAAGTGCTTCACAGAAGTTTATAACGCAGAGCCATGAAAATAAAATAAAAATTTTATTTTCTCTAAAATGATTTTTTAGCCTGCAATTTATTATTTTCCCAAGGGTAACAGGAGAAATTTGACCCCAAAAGTTGTTGTACAGTTTCTCCTGAGTACGCTGATACCCCATATGTGGGGGTAAACCACAGTTTGGGCACATGTCGGGGCTCGGAAGTCAAGTAGTGACATTTTGAAATGCAGACTTTGATGGAATGCTCTGCGGGCGTTACGTTGCGTTTGCAGAGCCCCTGATGTGGCTAAACAGTAGAAACCCCCCACAAGTGACCCCATTTTAGAAACTAGACCCCGAAAGGAACTTATCTAGATGTGAGGTGAGCACTTTGAACCCCCAAGTGCTTCACAGAAGTTTATAACACAGAGCAGTGAAAATAATAAATACGTTTTCTTTCCTCAAAAATAATTTTTTAGCCCAGAATTTTTTATTTTCCCAAGGGTTACAGGAGAAATTGGACCCCTAAAGTTGTTGTCCAGTTTCTCCTGAGTACGCTGATACCCCATATGTGGGGGTAAACCACTGTTTGGGCACACGTCGGGGCTCAGAAGGGAAGTAGTGACTTTTGAAATGCAGACTTTGATGGAATGGTCTGCGGGCGTCACTTTGCGTTTGCAGAGCCCCTGGTGTGCCTAAACAGTAGAAACCCCCCACAAGTGACCCCATTTTGGAAACTAGACCCCCCAAGGAACTTATCTAGATATGTGGTGAGCACTTTGAACCCCCAAGTGCTTCACAGACGTTTACAACGCAGAGCCGTGAAAATAAAAAATCATTTTTCTTTCCTCAAAAATGATGTTTTAGCAAGCAATTTTTTATTTTCTCAAGGGTAACAGGAGAAATTGGACCCCAGTAATTGTTGCCCAGTTTGTCCTGAGTACGCTGATACCCCATATGTGGGGGTAAACCACTGTTTGGGCACATGTCGGGGCTTGGAAGTCAAGTAGTGACGTTTTGAAATGCAGACTTTGATGGAATGGTCTGCGGGCGTCACGTTGCGTTTGCAGAGCCCCTGGTGTGCCTAAACAGTAGAAACCCCCCACAAGTGACCCCATTTTGGAAACTAGACCCCCCAAGGAACTTATCTAGATATGTGGTGAGCACTTTGAACCCCCAAGTGCTTCACAGACGTTTACAACGCAGAGCCGTGAAAATAAAAAATCATTTTACTTTCCTCAAAAATGATGTTTTAGCAAGCAATTTTTTATTTTCTCAAGGGTAACAGGAGAAATTGGACCCCAGTAATTGTTGCCCAGTTTGTCCTGAGTACACTGATACCCCATATGTGGGGGTAAACCACTGTTTGGGCACACGTCGGGGCTCGGAAGGGAAGGAGCACCATTTGACTTTTTGAATAAAAGATTGGCTGGAATCAATGGTGGCGCCATGTTGCGTTTGGAGACCCCCTGATGTGCCTAAACAGTGGAAACCCCTCAATTCTTACGCCAACACACCCCTAACCCTTATCCCAACTGTAGCCGTAACCCTAACCACAACCCTAACCGCAACACACCCCTAACCACAACCCTAACCCCAACACACCCCTAACCCTAACCACAACCCTAATTCCAACCCAACCCTAACCCTAAGGCTATGTACCCACGTTGCGGATTCGTGTGAGATTTTTCCGCACCATTTTTAAAAAAATCCGCGGGTAAAAGGCACTGCGTTTTACCTGCGGATTTCACCTGCGGATTCCACCTGCGGATTCCTATTGAGGAATAGGTGTAAAACGCTGCGGAATCCGCACAAAGAATTGACATGCTGCGGAAAATACAACGCAGCGTTTCCGTGCGGTATTTTCCGCACCATGGGCACAGCGGATTTGGTTTTCCATAGGTTTACATGGTACTGTAAACCTGATGGAACACTGCTGCGGATCCGCAGCGGCCAATCCGCTGCGGATCCGCAGCCAAATCCGCACCGTGTGCACATAGCCTAATTCTAAAGGTATGTGCACACGCTTTGGAAAACGCTGCGGATCCGCAGCAGTTTCCCATGAGTTTACATTTCAATGTAAACCTATGGGAAACAAAAATCGCTGTACACATGCTGCGGAAAAACTGCACGGAAACGCAGCGGTTTACATTCCGCAGCATGTCACTTCTTTCTGCGGATTCCACAGCGGTTTTACAACTGCTCCAATAGAAAATCGCAGTTGTAAAACCGCAGTGAAATGCGCAGAAAAACCGCGGTAAATCTGCCATAAATCCGCAGCGGTTTAGCACTGCGGATTTATCAAATCCGCTGCAGAAAAATCCGCAGAGGACCAGAATACGTGTGCACATACCGAAACCCTAATCCTAACCCTAACCCTACCCCTAACCCTACCCCTACCCCTAACCCTAACCCTACCCCTAACCCTAACCCTAACCCTAACCCTACCCCTAACCCTAACCCTACCCCTACCCCTACCCCTAACCCTACCCCTAACCCTAACCCTAGTTCTAACTCCAACCTTAGTGAAAAAAAAAAAAAATTCTTTATTTTATTATTGTCCCTATCTATGGGGGACAAATGGGGGGGGTCATTTACTGTTTTTTTATTTTGACCACTGTGATAGATTATATCACAGTGATCAAAATTCACATTGGAACGAATCTGCCGGCCGGCAGATTCGGCGGGCGCACTGCGCATGCGCCCGCCATTTTGGAACATGGCGGCGCTCGGGGAAGAAGACTGACGGACCCCGCCAGGATCGGTAAGTATAAGGGGGGGAGATCAGGGCACAGGGGGGGGAGATCAGGGCACGGGGGGGCGTCGGAGCACGGGGGGGGAGGGATCGGAGCATGGGGGAGAGTGATCGGTGTGCGGGCGGGTGGATCGGTGTGCAGGGGGGGGGGATCGGTGTGCAGGGGGGGTGGTTCGGAGCACGGGGGGGGATCGGAGTGCGGGGGGGTTTGATTGGAGCACGGGGGGGTGTGATTGGAGCACGGGGGAGCGGACAGGAGGACGGGGGAGCGGAGCACAGGACGGAGGAGAGCGGGCCACAGATCGGGGGGCTGGGGGGGCGATCGGAGGGGTGGGGTGGGGGCACATTAGTATTTCCAGCCATGGCCGATGATATTGCAGCATCGGCCATGGCTGGATTGTAATATTTCACCATTTTTTTAGGTGAAATATTACAAATCGCTCTGATTGGCAGTTTCACTTTCAACAGCCAATCAGAGCGATCGTAGCCACGAGGGGGTGAAGCCACCCCCCCTGGGCTAAACTACCACTCCCCCTGTCCCTGCAGATCGGGTGAAATGGGAGTTAACCCTTTCACCCGATCTGCAGGGACGCGATCTTTCTGTGACACAGCATATGCGTCACAGGTCGGATTGGCACCGACTTTCATGACGCATACGCTGTGTCACAGGTCGGGAAGGGGTTAATATTTTTTCACTAGCTACATGTGAATTATTATTATTATTATTTATTATTATAGCGCCATTTATTCCATGGCGTTTTACATGTGAATTAGAATGCTATACTCGTGCATGGATCACAATAGAAGCAATACACAACACGTGCCCTGCTGGCTTTGTCTGTGCACCTCAGTAATGTCCAAAAAAGAAAAAAAATACTGGAAGGTAAATTTAACAGCCATACTGCACAGTAGCTCGCTACACTATCTGACTGATATACAACCACCTATCTAACTAGCTAAAATGTGGGATACGGCAGGCTTTTTCACATTAAGCTTCTGAAAAAATATCATTTAGAATGCTATACTTGTGCGTGGAGCACTACAGAAGCAGTGCACAACACACTTGTAGGACATGTGCCCTGCGGGCTTTGTCTGTCGACCTCAGTAATGGGCCAAAAAAAAAAGATGTGGAAGGTAAATTTACAGCTACACTGGACACTATCTAGCTACACTATCTGACTGATATACAACCGCCTAACTAGCTAAAATCTTGCTGTTAACAGTGGCAGCTTCAGGAGCAGCTTCTCTGCGCTGTTACAGTGTCAAAATGGCCATTAACCCCTTCATGACCGTGGGATTTTTCGTTTTTCCGTGTTCGTTTTTCACTCCCCTCCTTCCCAGAGCCATAACTTTTTTATTTTTCTGTCAATTTGGCCATGTGAAGGCTTATTTTTTGCGGGACGAGTTGTACTTTTGAAAGACATCATTGGTTTTAGCATCTCGTGTGCTAGAAAACGGGAAAAAAATTCCAAGTGTGGTGAAATTGCAAAAACAGTGCAGTCCCACACTTGTTTTTTGTTTGGCTTTTTTGCTAGGTTCACTAAATGCTAAAAATGACCTGACATTATGATTCTCCAGGTCAGTACGAGTTCGTAGACACCCAACATGACTAGGTTATTTTTTTATGTAAGTGGTGAAAAAAAAATCCAAACTTTGCTAAAAAAAAAAAAAAAAAAAAATTGCGCCATTTTCCGATACTCGTAGCGTCTCCATTTTTCGTGATCTGGGGTCGGTTGAGAGCTTATTTTTTGCGTACCGAGATGACGTTTTTAATGATAGCATTTCAGTGCAGATACGTTCTTTTGATCGCCCATTATTGCATTTTAATGCAATGTCGCGGCGACCAAAAAAATGTAATTCTGGTGTTTCGAATTTTTTTCCCGCTACGCTGTTTAGCGATCAGGTTAATGCTTTTTTTTTAATTGATAGATCGGGCGATTCTGAGCGCGGCGATACCAAATATGTGTAGATTTGATTTTTTTTATTGATTTATTTTGATTGGGGCGAAAGGGGGGTGATTTAAACTTTTATATTTTTTTTATTTTTTTAACATTTTTTTCAACTTTTTTTTTTTTACTTTTGCCATGCTTCAATAGCCTCCATGGGAGGCTAGAAGCTGGCACAACTCGATCGCCTCTGCTACATAGCAGCGATCTGCTGATCGCTGCTATGTAGCAGAAATGCAGGTGTGCTGTGAGCGCCGACCACAGGGTGGCGCTCACAGCCACCGGCGATCAGTAACCATAGAGGTCTAAAGGACCTCTATGGTTACAATGGAGACGCATCGCCGACCCCCGATCATGTGACGGGGGTCGGCGATGACGTCATTTCCGTCCGCCCGGCCGGAAGCGGTAGTTAAATGCCGCTGTCTCCGTTTGACAGCGGCATTTAACTAGTTAATAGGTGCAGGCAGATCGCGATTCTGCCCGCGCCTATTACGGGCACATGTCAGCTGTTCAAAACAGCTGACATGTCCCGGCTTTGATGCGGGCTCACCGCGGAGCCCTGCATCAAAGCAGGGGATCTGACCTTGGACGTACTATCCCGTCCAAGGTCAGAAAGGGGTTAAACAAGATGTCCACTATTTATATGGAGATGGACATGTGATTTCAGCAGCCACAAGCCGTAGTGTCATGCAACTAGTAGGCACTGCGATGGGACGTAATGTAGCGCCCCGAACGCTATTATCTTCATGGTCCAATTTGAATCTCGGATTGTCTATACCCATCCCCTCTTCCAGCAGCATTAGTTACTCTGGAAAAGATATATAGACGATGTCTTTTTGATTTGGAGTGGGGACATGGATTCTTTGTTGGGATTCCATCATGATATCAACCATTGTATGGATAAACTTACCTTCTCTATGGAGTTTAACAAGACATCTATCCATTTTCTCGATACGAGAGTGATCATTAATCAGGATGGAATGTTATCCACGGACCTTTTCGTGAAACCGACCGATAGAAATAGCCTGTTGCACTTTACAAGTTGTCTCCCTCGACACATGAAAACCTCTCTCCCTAAATCCCAGTACCATAGGGTTAATCGTATTGTGTCTGACCAAGTGCATCAGAAGGTATGTCTTAATGAGATGGCCTCAAAATTTAGAGACCGAGGCTATCCGGACTCCTTTTTAACATTGCCTACCATCGGGACTTCCTCATCCACTCGGAGTCCAAGCCCACATAAAATGGTCTTTGTAAATACCTATTGTTAGGTTTCGAGTTCCCGCCTCTGCACAGGGGGAATGTCGAACCATCTCCGCTGCGGTCTCCCATTCTTCTCCAGCCAGTTGGAGATCGAGGGTCACATGCTCAGATACTGCAGCAGATCCCATTGGTCCTCCAGGAAGGTCCTGAAGGTGCTCAACTTCTGTGGCAGCCTCCCATTGGTCCTTCTGGGAAGGTCCTGTACATGCTGCAGCTATAAAAGATTCGCATGACCGCACGGCCATGCGCTAGTGTACATTTCTAAACGTGTGTGTGTTGTGAGTGAAAGTCGTTCTTTAAAATCCCCTCCGTATTGTATGACTGCTCGCGGAAGGTGGATGATTGCTATCTAGCCCCCGACTTAGCCATCAGCACGTAACACACAAAACAGCGTTTAATTGCTGTGACCGCCAGTGCGGCGCCGTGCGCTTTCACAGCGCTTTCCTGACCCAAGCCTGGGTGGTTAGTGGCGTCCGCCAGTGCAGCACCGCACGCACTCTCGTGCATCTTTAATTATTATTTCTGTCACTCTGACACCCCAGTTGCGGTGTTGAGCGCAAGAGGTCTACGAGGGGTGATCCAAAAGTAATGATAATCAATACTAAACACAATGAATATAGTCAAAAAATAAATTTATTTTTCTACATAGTCTCCTAACAAGTCTATACATTTAGTCCATCTCTTTTCTAAACTTAGAATTCCCTTCGAAAAAAATTCTTGATCTTGACCCTAATAAAATCCCCAACAGCGGTTATCACGTCGCTATTGTCGTCAAATTTCTTGCCCCGGAGGTGTTCCTTGAGCCGAGGAATGAGAAAGAAGTCACTGGGGGCTAGATCTGGTGAATAGGGGGGGTGTTCCACCAGTTCAAAGCCCGCTTCTTGAATGGTATCCATGGCAACAGCAGCTTTGTGAGCCGGCGCGTTATCTTGGTGAAACAACACTCCAGCCCGCAGTTTGCCGCGCCTTTTCTCCTTGATAGCCTCCCGCAATCTTCTTATTTGTTCTGCATAGTAGGAGCCCGTAATAGTGGCTCCCTTCTCCAAATAGTCCACCATAATAATTCCTTCAGCGTCCCAAAAAACGGACGCCATAACCTTCCCTGCTGAGCTTGACACTTTGAATTTCTTCGGCGCCGGTTCGTCGGCTCGTTTCCATGTCATCGATTGTTGTTTAGTTTCGGGATCAAAGTGGTGGATCCAGGTCTTGTCCATGGTCAAAAAACGTGACAAAAAACTTTCCTTGTCTGCTTGGAACTTTTCGAGATTTGCTATTGAAATGTCAACTCGTTTCTTCTTTTGTTCGTCGGTTAACATTTTTGGCACCCAACGCACGGAGACCTTTCTCATATGCAATTCTTTTGCAAGGATTCTTTGAATACTGCCATATGAGATCCCTGTGACCTCAGCTACATGCCTGATAGTCACTCTTCGATCTGCCAATACAACTTCTTCAACTTTTTTCACGTTTTCTTCATTGAGGGACGTGGATGGGCGTCCTTGACGATGTTCATCTTCCGTCGATGTTCTTCCCAGCTTAAATTCCTTGGCCCAGCATGCAACTGTGGAATATGGAGAAGAGTCCCCCAATGTTTCCACCAAGTCGCTGTGTATGTCTTTGGTAGTCATTTTTTTCAAGCAGAGGTATTTGATGACAGCTCTGAGCTCGTTTTTTTCCATATTGATGTTCACTCCTCGACAGTTCATATTCAAATGAATGTAGCTCCCGGGAATCGTGGTCTATTTAAGTGATTTTTTTTTCCTGGACTAGTGGGTACCTAAGAGAGAAGAAAACATTTTATTTTAATTTCTGTGTGCAATAGAAATAACCGATTACACAGGGGAACAATTTGAAAAAAATTTTCTGTTGAGTTAGGTTTTTGAGCTGATTTATACTAAAATTGGCATGCTGATTCCAAAAATGTAGTCAGTTTTTTTCTAGCACGTCAAGTTTTTCCTACACAACTTACCTGCCAGAGAAGCACAATTGCACTGATATCTGTAATAAGACTTGTTATCTAATTATAATTCGACTCATATAGAGCTACATGGCAACTTGTAAGAGTAGTCACAACTTTGTCATGCCTATTTCTTATATATTTCATTTTTTGTTCATATTTGTACTATTTAATAAAAAAAACACTTTTTAGGTACAGTAGTTTACATAGTTTTGAGAAGACAAAAATCCTATAGTTCAAAAACTTGACGTGATAGAGAAAAACTGAGATCATTTCTGGATTCAGCATCCAAAAATGAATTAAGAACAGTTGTCTGACCTAACTCCTAAAAAATTGTGTTCCCCGTTATCATTACTTTTGGATCGCCCATCGTATATGAACTCAAATCCTGTGTCTTGGGATTGAGTTCTGAGACTCCTTGCTTGCGCTCTTGGTGCGGTTCCGCAGCCTCTGACGCAACAGAGTTCGCTTCCTTCACACATGGTGAAGTTAACCCGTGAGTGTATCCACATTGTACCGCCATATAGTCCATCACTATTTGGCAGCAGGTTCCATCTCTGCACGGTGGACCCCGGGCTGCGAACGCACCTTACTCTATCTTTCTTATTATTTGGTGCATTCTGCTAGCCCTAACAACTATCATCCGTATATGAAAGTTTTCCACAAAATTATCCATAGACATTGGTCACTCTTTGGGAAGTCAGATCCAGATATTCCTGAATTTCAAACCCCAACGCTTATTTGCCACAAGAAACCGATGAATTTACGAAATGTATTAGTTAGAGCCGACATTGGTAGTTCCAGGTTTAAAGACACACAAACGTTACTTGCTACACAACGTAAAGGCACTTTCCCCTGTTTGCTCTCTGTCTTCAGTGCTCCAATATTACAAGAGGAGACTCCTTCACTCATCCCAGATCGAGAAAGCGGTTCCCCATCCGGGGTTTCTTCAGTTGTGACTCTACATTTGTCATATATCTTATCAAGTGTCCTTGCGGTCTCGGATATGTTGGGGAGACCACCCAGCATATCCAGGACCGCATATCACAACATAAATCTTTCATTCGTTGCAAAAGAACGATGCTGCCAATACCGGCTCATGCACTCTTAGCTAGTCCACTATTCGGCCGCACGACCACACTTCCGGGTCTGAGTAGACTCGGACTATATAAACAGATGCCGCTATCTATTTAGCTGCACCACGCCATTACAGCGGTTTATCCCTGCACGCACACTTCATCTTTCCACAGGTATGTTCCTCTCCTTTTATGGGTGCACTTGAGCTATTAGCCTTTATCACCACATGTGGTAACTTCTATCTATCTTTCCTGTTTACAGCATGTAAATATGGCCTATCATACAGGTAACCACCCTTTATTACTTTTGGGTTACTTTGAGCACTCTATGACCATGTTGTTGTTGTTGAATCTATAATACCTGTTCTTTAGAATTGAGGATATTGAGTCGACATGGACCCTCTTCATCATTTTGTGATTGTGAAATTATATTTGATATGATACTTTTGGTCCTCAAAATATTATAATTTTGTATCAAGCTTTGTTACTGGCTAATCACCTACCTATAACTATGTTCTTTCTTACTTATTTTCTGCAGTATATATCATTTCCTTTTTGTTTATGGAGGACTTCTATCAGGTTTGGATTGAATTATGAATATTATTCCGTTATTGATCTCTGGATTATATGATTTCTACGTTTTTTTCTGTTATACAAATGACCAATTGTATATTGTTTTAGATTATGTTTTGATTGTGACCTTTTTCTGTTGTAGAAAACTTTGATAAAGGCCAACAAGGCCGGAACGTCAGATACTGTACTTTATGATAGCAGTGAAATTTGTTTGATACGACTTGTTTTTATTTGTGAAAATTCAGAAATTTAGTGAAAATTTGGAAAATCTAGCAATTGCCAAACTTTTTAATTTTATGCCCTTAAACCAGAGAGTTACCATATATGACACAAAATAGTTAATAAATAACATTTCCCACATGCCTACTTTATATCAGAACAATTTTTGCAACACAATTTTTTCTTAGTAAGTTAGAAGGGTTAAAAGTTGACCAGTGATTTCTCATTTTTACAACGAAATTTACAAAACCGTTTTTAGGGACCACATCACATTTGAAGTGACTTTGATGTGACTATATGACAGAAAATACCCAAAAGTGACACTATTCTAAGAACTGCTCCCCTCAAGGTGCTAAAGACAACATTCAACTTTATTAGCCCCAGGTGGTTTCTAGGAACTGAAGCAATGTGACAGGAATAAATGAACATTTAACTTTTTTTCACAAAAATTTTGCTGTAGACCAATTTTTTTTATTTTCACAAGGATAACAGGAGGAAATGGACCACAACATTTGTTGTTATATTTCTCATTAGTATGCCGATACCCCATATGTGGTGGAAAACTACTGTTTTGACGCATGGCAGGGCCCGGAAGAGAAGGAGCACCATTTGACTTTCTAGATGCAAAATTGGCTGGAAACAAGAGTGGTCTCCATGTCGTGTTTGGAGAGCCCTTGATGTACCTAAACAGTTAGCAGGAGAAAATGGACCCCAAAATTTGTTTTTCAATTTTTCCTGAGTATGCCGATATCCCATACATGGTGGAAAACTACTGTTTGGGAAAGGTCTTGGGAAGGAAAGGAGTGACGGTTTGGAGCACAGACTTTGATGGAATGGTCTGTACACACCTTGTCGTGTTTGGAGAGCCCTTGTTGTGCCTATACAGTGGAAACCCCACCACATGTGACCCTATTTTGGAAACTAAACCCCATAAAGAATTTATCTAGATGTGTGGTGAGCACCTTGAACCTCCAGGTGCTTCACAGAAATTTGTAATGGTGAGCAGTGAAAATAAAAAATTACACTTTTTCTGCAAAAATGTGGTTTAGTCTCAATTTTTTTTTCACAAGGGTAACAGGAGAAAATAGACCAAAAAAATTTGTTGCACGTTCAATTTTCCCTAAGTACGCCAATACCCCATATGTGGTGGAACACTACTGTTTGGGCGCAGCAGGTCTCAGATGGAAAGGAGTGACGGTTTGGAGCATACTCCGCACCTTTTTTGTGTTCTTCCCTTCTTCGCTATTTGAGGAACCTCTGCTATTAAATGATGACCATGGATGATATAAGCACTATCAGTTTCAGAAGTACTGGAACCCTCACCTTCCTGAATGCCAAACATTAGGGCCTTGATGACTACCTCCTGAAACTGAAGGAAGATCACAGTATTGCCTGCAGATTGAAACAGCACAAAAGCATTGTACAGGGCCATCAGTACAATGTGCATGGCCAATTTTTTGTGCCATACTTTAGTTTTTCGCATGGCACTGTATGGTTTGAGGACCTGATCTGAGAGATCTACATTCCCTATGTACTTTTTTAATCCAAGATACAATCTGGCTTTGGGACTTGTAGTACCTCAGACAGTGACATGGGAGCTGTTGTCACGGTGTATGGGGGTCAACATAAGGACATATGTCTTGTCCTTATACTTGACAATCAGCTTGTTGTTGCTGCATTGGGCTCTGCTGTCACCCTTTCTCAGCTGTTGCCCAATTAAGGCTTCTCTGATTTTTTCGAGCGGTGCCACATGCAAATGTACCTCTGACAGAGAGTGTCTCTAAGAGTGGGACACTGGTGTTAAAGTATCTATGTGGAGGTGACAACCTTTATCCAGCAATGGGTGAAGCAATTCCCACATAATTTTCCCACTCACCCCAGGACAGGGGGGCATTCGGGGGTACAATCTGGCTATTCTTCTCTTCATAGACCCTTATTCTGTGTGTTTACCCTTAGGTACTCTTGTAAAGCTTGTACAGTTTAATTCCATACCTGGCCTTATTACTGGGCCAGTGCAGTCCGTCTCACCATTGTTAGCACTCCTTCATTTTTTCCATAGACTGTACAATATTTTCAGAAATAAATGAAAATGTACCAAAGTTATATCCTCAGGATTTTTTAATTAGTGGTCCAAAGTAAGCAACAATAAAACATTGTTTTTTAGCTTACATGTTGCAATTTCAAAAAAGAAACAGAATAAACAGCAAGTGCAGCAGTAAAGGCACCCCTAATTAATACTTGGTTGCACACCCTTTAGCATTGATGATATTCTGCAAATAATTCTCGTAGGCTAACATGTAAACTAATACCTAAAAACTCAATTTTATTTCAATAAAAAAAAAAAAAATTCAAACACAAATATTTAAACACCTTCAACAGCAGATCCTAACAAGGATTATTACTACCGATAACAACACCCTAGATGGCCCTGCCGGACCCTATCTGCACCCTTCCTAACAGCGGAGGTTGGCACCCTAGCTTGATCTCAATTTGGCACCCCCACTCACCATCGGCTCACCCTGGATGTCACCTAACAATCCCTAGTCTATGATGACCACAAACAATTAAAAAATTAACACACTGCCATAGTGATCAGAAGGAAAAAAGGGTGTAAATCAAAGCCAGTAAACCAAAGGAGGAATGGTCCTGAAATTGTTCTCCTCCCAAGGAACCCAGACAAATCCTAAGAATTTTTTTAAAATACAATTATAACAATCAGATGTAAAAAAAAGATGAATTGACAACAGATACCCAGCAAATTATACAAATCGAGGTTGTAGGAGAGGAATCAGGAAAAAGCCTGAAGTATCTTACCCTCCACTCACCCTAATTCATTAACACTACCTTGACACAGAGGTTGGCACCCTAATTGATGACGCAAAGTTGCTCCCTCCGCTCAACGGCGGCTTACTCTCACTTACTCTTTACAGCATCCCTTAATTACTCTTAATCATAAGAGATATAGTAGAGGAAAAAGGGGAATAAGATGTGTGAGGGACTCTGAGGTTATATGTTTAAAGACAGACAAAAAAGTTTAGATCCCACAACCATTTGCTGGTGCACTCAGGAGATGCAGTAAGGTGCTACAGTGCTTGATATTTGTCCTAATTTCCAGACAGAGGATAGATTAAGTGCAATACACGGTATTGGTAAACATGACACAAATCTGGCCCACCTGTGTCCAACAATGATAATACACTTGCCGTGATATAAATAGAAACCAATCTTTTCAAATCAAATTCCAAGCATTATTGGTAGAGTTGAGCGACCTTGACCTTTTTAGAGTCGAGCCGGGTTTCGCGAAACCCGACTATCTCAAAAGTCGGGTCGAGTGAAATCGGCCGATTATGACGTAAAGTCGGGATCGACCGAAACACGAAACCCAATGCAAGTCAATGGGGCAGCATAGTCGGCAGTGAGTGGGGGCCAGGAAAACACCTAGAGTGCCCATTTTAATGTCAAAACCATCCATTCTTCTTAATGAAGCTTGTCAAGCGTAATTTACCTTATAATAATTGGAAGGCATTTGAAATTGGGGGTCATTTGGCTAAAGTTGTGTGGGGTAGGGCTGGTTCAAGTAATTAGTGGGCCCAGGAAATCTGGACCACGTCACGGCAGTGGAGCAGGGAGAGGTAAGTATTTCAACTTTGCAAGTGCTGTGATCCTGAGCAAGCAGGGGGGGCCCACTTGTTGGCATTGGCACTGGCACAGGGCCCCTCAAAGTACAGCGGTGTGTTTGCACGGCGGGGGCGCCTCCCACCGGCAGCAACACTTTTGCGTACTATGAGAGGCCCTGTGCCAGTGACGTCGCCAACTAGTATTCCTCCCCCCACCTGATGAAGGAACCTGCACTTTCATCTGCACCTTCCTCTTTGTCCCCGTGTAAGGTGGTATGGTATGCGGGAAGAGCAACCTGACTTTCAGCAGGGTCACAATGTTGTTGTGTAGCATGCACGGGGAATGTTGCGTTATGGGTCAATATACCAGCAGACTCATCTATCACTGGCTGGGCAATGGGCACGATGAAGTGGAAACACAGATATAGGCCCAAAGAATAAAGTGGGCTAAATGCAGTTCAAAATTGGTAACACAGTAATAACCAGGGGGCATTGCAGTGGAGGACAACTGGAATGAGAGGCTGACACAGAGAGTAGGGCCAAATCAGTAAGTAGTCGAAATGCAGTTCAAAATTGGCAACCGTAGTAAACAGGCGGCACAGCTTTGTTCAGTGGAGGAGAACAGCAAGGAGTGGCAGACACCGATAGTAGGCCCCAACCCAACTAGTAGGCCAAATGCAGTCTAACATTAACAACTACTTAACGAGAGCCTGAAAATGGAATTTCAGGACAGGAAACCAGGAGAACAGCAAGGAGTGGCAGACACCGATAGTAGGCCCCAAACCAACTAGTACGCCAAATGCAGTTGTTCCATTTAACCACAATTTAATGAGAGCCTGAAGATAGAAGCTCAGGAAAGGCAACCTGGGGAACACCTTGGAGTGTAACACACCATCTCTCTCCACCCCATACCCATTTTGTAGGCCTAATGCAGTGTACTTTTCTACAACTACTAAACGAGAGTCGGAAGACCGAAGCAATGGCAAGGAAACCTGGGGAGCACCTTGGAGTGTAACACACCATCTCTCTCCACCCCATACCCAATTTGTAGGCCTAATGCAGTGTAGTTTCCAAGAACTACTAAACGAGAGCCGGAAGATCGAAGCTCAGGAAAGGCAACCTGGGGAACACCTTGGAGTGTAACACACCCTCTCTCTACACCCCATACCCAATTTGAAGGCCTAATGCAGCGTAGTTTCCAACAACTACTAAACGAGAGCCGGAAGATCGAAGCTCAGGAAAGGCAACCTGGGGAACACCTTGGAGTGTAACAAACCCTCTCTCTACACCCCATACCCAATTTGTAGGCCTAATGCAGCGTAGTTTCCGACAACTACTAAACGAGAGCATGAAGATCGAAGCTCAGGAAAGGCAACCTGGGGAACACCTTGGAGTGTAACACACCATCTCTCTACACCCCATACCCAATTTGAAGGCCTAATGCAGCGTAGTTTCCAACAACTACTAAACGAGAGCCGGAAGATCGAAGCTCAGGAAAGGCAACCTGGGGAACACCTTGGAGTGTAACACAACGTCTCTCTACACCACGGAAGGGCTGATTCTTAGGAAGGAAGGCTGTTGGAAATAAGCATTGCGCGTCCGAGGGTGATTATATTCTTATTAGGTATATACTCACCCTCGGACGCGCCCTGCTTCTTTATTTGGAATGAATGTTTATTTGCAATGTGGTGTTGACTTTCTCTATTATTTTGGTAATTAATGATTTTATTATTTTCATTGTTTTGCATCTTCTCGGCAATAATATAAAGAAGACGCGACAGGACAACACTCGGTGGATGCCATATCTGTGTTTTCAATTTAAAAAACCTTTCAGTTAACTACTTGCAGGAGAAAGTAATTGTAGCTGGTGGCCATTTTTAGTACTGTACCAGATTTTAGTTGTGTGTTTGTTTTTAATGTTAAAATGTCTGCATTTGATATCTCTCCAGTATTTTCTTTTTTGTAAGCAAAATACTTATTTTTATATTTTCTGATGTTGGTTCCAGGGGTACACGGGCAGCAGTGCCCTGGTCAGTGTAGTAGTAGTTGAAAGAATGGACCGCAGACAGGCATCGAAGGCCTAAAATAATAACACATGGCTGTAGGCAATTTTAAATTGGTTCCAGGGGTACACGGGCAGCAGTGGTGTGGTCAGTGGAGGCCTAGTGGAAGGAGTGACCGCAGACAGGCATCGAAGGCCTAAAATAATAACACATGGCTGTAGGCAATTTTAAATTGGTTCCAGGGGTACACGGGCAGCAGTGGTGTGGTCAGTGGAGGCCTAGTGGAAGGAGTGACCGCAGACAGGCATCGAAGGCCTAAAATAATAACACATGGCTGTAGGCAATTTTAAATTGGTTCCAGGGGTACACGGGCAGCTGTGCCCTGGTCAGTGTAGTAGTAGTTGAAAGAATGGACCGCAGACAGGCATCGAAGGCCTAAAATAAAAAAATTGGGCTGGCTGTAGGCAATTTTAAATTGGTTCCAGGGGCACACGGGCAGCAGTGGTGTGGTCAGTGGAGGCCTAGTGGAAGGAGTGACCGCAGACAGGCATCGAAGGCCTAAAATAATAACACATGGCTGTAGGCAATTTTAAATTGGTTCCAGGGGTACACGGGCAGCAGTGGTGTGGTCAGTGGAGGCCTAGTGGAAGGAGTGACCGCAGACAGGCATCGAAGGCCTAAAATAATAACACATGGCTGTAGGCAATTTTAAATTTGTTCCAGGGGTACACGGGCAGCAGTGGTGTGGTCAGTGGAGGCCTAGTGGAAGGAGTGACCGCAGACAGGCATCGAAGGCCTAAAATAATAACACATGGCTGTAGGCAATTTTAAATTGGTTCCAGGGGTACACGGGCAGCAGTGCCCTGGTCAGTGTAGTAGTAGTTGAAAGAATGGACCGCAGACAGGCATCGAAGGCCTAAAATAATAACACATGGCTGTAGGCAATTTTAAATTGATTCCAGGGGTACACGGACAGCAGTGGTGTGGTCAGTGGAGGCCTAGTGGAAGGAGTGACCGCAGACAGGCATCGAAGGCCTAAAATAATAACACATGGCTGTAGGCAATTTTAAATTGGTTCCAGGGGTACACGGACAGCAGTGGTGTGGTCAGTGGAGGCCTAGTGGAAGGAGTGACCGCAGACAGGCATCGAAGGCCTAAAATAATAACACATGGCTGTAGGCAATTTTAAATTGGTTCCAGGGGTACACGGGCAGCAGTGGTGTGGTCAGTGGAGGCCTAGTGGAAGGAGTGACCGCAGACAGGCATCGAAGGCCTAAAATAATAACACATGGCTGTAGGCAATTTTAAATTGGTTCCAGGGGTACACGGGCAGCAGTGCCCTGGTCAGTGTAGTAGTAGTTGAAAGAATGGACCGCAGACAGGCATCGAAGGCCTAAAATAATAACACATGGCTGTAGGCAATTTTAAATTGGTTCCAGGGGTACACGGGCAGCAGTGACCTGGTCAGTGTAGTAGTAGTTGAAAGAATGGACCGCAGACAGGCATCGAAGGCCTAAAATAAAAAAATTGGGCTGGCTGTAGGCAATTTTAAATTGGTTCCAGGGGTACACGGGCAGCAGTGGTGTGGTCAGTGGAGGCCTAGTGGAAGGAGTGACCGCAGACAGGCATCGAAGGCCTAAAATAATAACACATGGCTGTAGGCAATTTTAAATTGGTTCCAGGGGTACACGGGCAGCAGTGCCCTGGTCAGTGTAGTAGTAGTTGAAAGAATGGACCGCAGACAGGCATCGAAGGCCTAAAATAATAACACATGGCTGTAGGCAATTTTAAATTGGTTCCAGGGGTACACGGACAGCAGTGGTGTGGTCAGTGGAGGCCTAGTGGAAGGAGTGACCGCAGACAGGCATCGAAGGCCTAAAATAATAACACATGGCTGTAGGCAATTTTAAATTTGTTCCAGGGGTACACGGGCAGCAGTGGTGTGGTCAGTGGAGGCCTAGTGGAAGGAGTGACCGCAGACAGGCATCGAAGGCCTAAAATAATAACACATGGCTGTAGGCAATTTTAAATTGGTTCCAGGGGTACACGGGCAGCAGTGCCCTGGTCAGTGTAGTAGTAGTTGAAAGAATGGACCGCAGACAGGCATCGAAGGCCTAAAATAATAACACATGGCTGTAGGCAATTTTAAATTGATTCCAGGGGTACACGGACAGCAGTGGTGTGGTCAGTGGAGGCCTAGTGGAAGGAGTGACCGCAGACAGGCATCGAAGGCCTAAAATAATAACACATGGCTGTAGGCAATTTTAAATTGGTTCCAGGGGTACACGGACAGCAGTGGTGTGGTCAGTGGAGGCCTAGTGGAAGGAGTGACCGCAGACAGGCATCGAAGGCCTAAAATAATAACACATGGCTGTAGGCAATTTTAAATTGGTTCCAGGGGTACACGGGCAGCAGTGGTGTGGTCAGTGGAGGCCTAGTGGAAGGAGTGACCGCAGACAGGCATCGAAGGCCTAAAATAATAACACATGGCTGTAGGCAATTTTAAATTGGTTCCAGGGGTACACGGGCAGCAGTGACCTGGTCAGTGTAGTAGTAGTTGAAAGAATGGACTGCAGACAGGCATCGAAGGCCTAAAATAAAAAAATTGGGCTGGCTGTAGGCAATTTTAAATTGGTTCCAGGGGTACACGGGCAGCAGTGGTGTGGTCAGTGGAGGCCTAGTGGAAGGAGTGACCACAGACAGGCATCGAAGGCCTAACATAACAAAAATGTCAATACAATGGTATTGTCAGTGGCAGGCATTGAAGGATGTCAGCGCATAGACTAAACATTGGTGGAGCTGTGAGATAATTTTGCAAGTGGTAGAGCACTGTTTGAGCTGGGGTGGGGGGAAACTGTCTTGTGGCCGGCGGTACAGGCCCAGGGCCCCTCATATTACAACGGTGTGTCTGACGTTGGGTGCACACCACCACCGCCAGAGACACTTTATTGTACTAGGAGGGACCCAATGGCAGTGCCGTCGACCAAAAGCGGGCTCACCCACCTCTTCAGACAAACTGCACTCTCACGGGTGCTGTCGCCAAGTGTCGATACCACGGCCCCGTGTGGGGAGTTTGGCCATTTAGTGAGGTGTAAACATGTCGTATGCTGGACAATCAGGTGCTGAAAATTACGAGATTGGAAAAGGCATTCAGAATAGTCCACAGGCAAGACCTTTTCATAGGAAAGCTAGGTGTCAGCCGGGCAAGGTGGGGCAAAAGAAAATCCAGTTGTGGTTCATTTTAATGAAGGTTAGATCATCTACATTTTGGGTAGCCAGACGAGTCCTTTTTTCTGTTAGTATTGAACCTGCAGCACTGAATACTCTTTCTGATAGGACACTAGCTGCCGGGCAAGCAAGCTCCTGCAATGCATATTCTGCCAATTCTGGCCAGGTGTCTAATTTTGATGCCCAGTAATCAAATGGGAATGACGGTTGAGGGAGAACATCGATAAGGGATGAAAAATAGTTTGTAACCATACTGGACAAATGTTGTCTCCTGTCACTTTGAATTGATGCTGCAGTACCTGTCCTGTCTGCGGTCATAGCAAAATCACTCCACAACCTGGTCAGAAAACCCCTCTGGCCAACGCCACTTCTGATTTCTGCCCCTCTAACTCCTCTGGTCTGCTGGCCCCTGCAGCTCGTGTGAGAACGATCACGGGCGCTGTGTGCAGGGAATGCCAGAAGCAAACGGTCAACAAGAGTTGATTGTTTGGTTGCTAATATTAGTTCCAAGTTCTCATGTGGCATTATATTTTGCAATTTGCCTTTATAGCGAGGATCAAGGAGGCAGGCCAACCAGTAATCGTCATCATTCATCATTTTAGTTATGCGTGTGTCCCTTTTGAGGATACGTAAGGCATAATCCGCCATGTGGGCCAAAGTTCCAGTTCTCAAATCTGCGGTTGTGCTTGGTTGAGGGGCAGTTTCAGGCAAATCCACGTCACTTGTGTCCCTCCAAAAACCAGAACCCGGCCTTGCCGCGCCACCAATTTCCAGTGGCCCCGGAAAAGCTTCCTCATTAAAAATATAATCATCCCCATCATCCTCCTCGTCCTCCTCCTCCTCTTCGCCCGCTACCTCGTCCTGTACACTGCCCTGGCCAGACAATGGCTGACTGTCATCAAGGCTTTCCTCTTCCTCAGCTGCAGACGCCTGATCCTTTATGTGCGTCAAACTTTGCATCAGCAGACGCATTAGGGGGATGCTCATGCTTATTATGGCGTTGTCTGCACTAACCAGCCGTGTGCATTCCTCAAAACACTGAAGGACTTGACACATGTCTTGAATCTTCGACCACTGCACACCTGACAACTCCATGTCTGCCATCCTACTGCCTGCCCGTGTATGTGTATCCTCCCACAAAAACATAACAGCCCGCCTCTGTTCACACAGTCTCTGAAGCATGTGCAGTGTTGAGTTCCACCTTGTTGCAAAGTCTATGATTAGGCGATGCTGGGGAAGGTTCAAAAAACGCTGATAGGTCTGCATACGGCTGGAGTGTACGGGCGAACGGCGGATATGTGAGCAAAGTCCACGCACTTTGAGGAGCAGGTCGGATAACCCCGGATAACTTTTCAGGAAGCACTGCACCACCAGGTTTAAGGTGTGAGCCAGGCAAGGAATGTGTTTCAGTTGGGAAAGGGAGATGGCAGCCATGAAATTCCTTCCGTTATCACTCACTACCTTGCCTGCCTCAAGATCTACAGTGCCCAGCCACGACTGCGTTTCTTTCTGCAAGAACTCGGACAGAACTTCCGCGGTGTGTCTGTTGTCGCCCAAACACTTCATAGCCAATACAGCCTGCTGACGTTTGCCAGTAGCTGCCCCATAATGGGAGACCTGGTGTGCAACAGTGGCAGCTGCGGATGGAGTGGTTGTGCGACTGCGGTCTGTGGACGAGCTCTCGCTTCTGCAGGAGGACAAAGAGGAGGAGGAGGGGGTGCGAACGGCTACAGCCAATTGTTTCCTAGACCGTGGGCTAGGCAGAACTGTCCCAAACTTGCTATCCCCTGTGGACCCTGCATCCACCACATTTACCCAGTGTGCCGTGATGGACACGTAACGTCCCTGGCCATGCCTACTGGTCCATGCATCTGTTGTCAGGTGCACCTTTGTGCTCACAGATTGCCTGAGTGCATGGACGATGCGCTCTTTAACATGCTGGTGGAGGGCTGGGATGGCTTTTCTGGAAAAAAAGTGTTGACTGGGTAGCTCGTAGCGTGGTACAGCGTAGTCCATCAGGGCTTTGAAAGCTTCGCTTTCAACTAACCGGTAGGGCATCATCTCTAACGAGATTAGTCTAGCTATGTGTGCGTTCAAACCCTGTGTACGCGGATGCGAGGCTAAGTACTTCCTTTTTCTAACCATAGTCTCATGTAGGGTGAGCTGGACTGGAGAGCTGGAGATCGTGGAACTAGCGGGGGTGCCGGTGGACATGGCAGACTGAGAGACGGTGGGAGATGGTATTGTTGCCACTGGTGCCCTAGATGCAGTGTTTCCTACTACGAAACTGGTGATTCCCTGACCCTGACGGCTTTGGCCTGGCAAAGAAACCTGCACAGATACTGCAGGTGGTGCGGAAAATGGTGGCCCTACACTGCCGGAAGGGATGTTGCGTTGCTGACTAGCTTCATTGGCCAAGGGTGCTACAACCTTAAGGGACGTTTGGTAGTTAGTCCAGGCTTGCAAATGCATGGTGGTTAAATGTCTATGCATGCAACTTGTATTGAGACTTTTCAGATTCTGTCCTCTGCTTAAGGTAGTTGAACATTTTTGACAGATGACTTTGCGCTGATCAATTGGATGTTGTTTAAAAAAATGCCAGACTGCACTCTTTCTAGCATCGGATACCTTTTCAGGCATTGCAGACTGAGCTTTAACCGGATGGCCACGCTGTCCTCCAACAGGTTTTAGCTTTGCCACGCGTTTTGGGCAAGATACGGGCCCGGCAGATGGAACCTGTTGCGATGTTGATGCCTGCTGCGGCCCCTCCTCCTCCGCTTCAGAACTGCTGCCGCCTGCACGCTGTTCCCCCAATGGCTGCCAATTGGGGTCAAGAACTGGGTCATCTATTACCTCTTCTTGTAGCTCGTGTGCAACTTCGTCTGTGTCACCGTGGCGGTCGGTGGTATAGCGTTCGTGATGGGGCAACATAGTCTCATCAGGGTCTGATTCTTGATCAGCACCCTGCGATGGCAATGTTGTGGTCTGAGTCAAAGGACCAGGATAGTAGTCTGGCTGTGGCTGTGCATCAGTGCACTCCATGTCAGATTCAACTTGTAATGGGCATGGACTGTTAACTGCTTCACTTTCTAAGCCAGGGACAGTATGTGTAAAGAGCTCCATGGAGTAACCCGTTGTGTCGCCTGCTGCATTCTTCTCTGTTGTTGTTTTTGCTGAAGAGGACAAGGAAGCGACTTGTCCCTGACCGTGAACATCCACTAACGACGCGCTGCTTTGACATTTACCAGTTTCACGAGAGGAGGCAAAAGAGCTAGAGGCTGAGTCAGCAAGATAAGCCAAAACTTGCTCTTGCTGCTCCGGCTTTAAAAGCGGTTTTCCTACTCCCAGAAAAGGGAGCATTCGAGGCCTTGTGTAGCCAGACGACGAACCTGGCTCCACAGCTCCAGACTTAGGTGCAATATTTTTTTTCCCACGACCAGCTGATGCTCCACCACTACCACTACCCTCATTACCAGCTGACAATGAACGCCCCCGGCCACGACCTCTTCCACCAGACTTCCTCATTGTTTTAAAAACGTTACCAAACGAACGGTATTTGTTGCTGTCACACAACTTACACGGTGAGCTATAACTTCAGTATGATTTAGCTACCCCTTTACAGGTGGGTGAGACCACAACGAAAATCAGCCACAATGTTACACACTCTGTTGTTGTTGGCAACAAATGAGATGGCACACACGCAGGACTGTCACTGAAGCGCAAATGTAAATATTTATCTCCCACTGATTTGTGTTTGTTTTTTTTAAAAGGGAGACTTCAGAAAAAAAAAAATTAAAAAAAAATTATTTTTTACAGGAATAATTTAGAAACCAAAGAAAATAAAATGATTGTTTCAGGGAGAATTTAGAAAACAAATAAAACAAAAAATAGGCTTTCTAGGGCCCACTGAGTGACAGATGACGCACACAGGAGTCAGGAGTGGCACACAAGCCCAGAGGCCAATATTAATCTCCCACTGATTGATTTAGTGATTTTTTTTGGTAGATTTTGGAACCCAAATCAAGCAAAAAAATTAATAGGCTTTCTATGGCCCACAATTGGGGAGAGAGAGAGAGATGGCACACCCAGGAGTCAAGACTGGCACACAAGCAGAAGGGGCAATATGATTCTCCCACAGATTTTTTTTTTTTTTCAGGGAGACTTGAGAGAAGAAAAAATACCAAAAAAATGATTTTTTCCAGGAATAATTTAGAAACCAAAGAAAATAAAATGATTGTTTCAGGGAGAATTTAGAAAACAAATAAAACAAAAAATAGGCTTTCTAGGGCCCACTGAGTGACAGATGACGCTCACAGGAGTCAGGAGTGGCACACAAGCCCAGAGGCCAATATTAATCTCCCACTGATTGATTGATTGATTTTTTCAGGTAGAATTATGAACCCAAATCAACCAAAAAAATAAATAGGCTTTCTATGGCCCACTATTTGTGAGAGAGATGGCACGCTCAGGACTGGCACACAAGCCCAGAGGCCAATATTAATCTCCCACTTTTTTTTTTTTTCCAGGGAAAATTTATAAACCCAATAAAATAATAAAAAAATAGGCTTTCTATGGCCCACTATCTGAGAGAGAGAGAGATGGCACGCTTAGGACTGGCACACAAGCCCAAAGGCCAATATTAATCTCCCACTGATTGATTTATTGATTTTTTCAGGTTGAACTTAGAACCCAAATAAAGCAAAAAAAAAAAAGAAATGGGCTTTCTATGGCCCACTGAGTGAGTGATGATGCACACAGGAGTCAGGAGTGGCACACAAGCCCTGAGGCCAATATTTTTCTCCCACTGATTGATGTAGTGATTTTTTCAGGTAGATTTTATAACCCAAATCAAGCAAAAAAATAAATAGGCTTTCTATGGCCCACTGAGTGAGAGATGGCACACACAGGTATGGCACTCTAGCAGAAATGTCAATCTTAATCTCCCACAAAAAAAAAAAAAAAAAAAAGGAACTGTCCTTCAATTACTATCTCCCTGCAGTAATCTCAGCCAGGTATGGCAGGCAGCAATAAGGAGTGGACTGATGCACAAATTAAATAAAAAGTGTGGACAAACAAACAAGATAGCTGTGCAGAAAGGAAGGAACAAGAGGATTTGTGCTTTGAAAAAAGCAGTTGGTTTGCACAGCGGCGTACACACAGCAATGCAGCTATCAGGGAGCCTTCTAGGGCAGCCCAATGAGCTACAGCGCTGAGGGAAAAAAAAAAAAGGAGCTTCCACTGTCCCTGCACACCGAAGGTGGTGTTGGGCAGTGGAAATCGCTACAGCACAAGCGGTTTTGTGGTTAATGGACCCTGCCTAACGCTATCCCTGCTTCTGACGAAGCGGCAGCAACCTCTCCCTAAGCTCAGATCAGCAGCAGTAACATGGCGGTCGGCGGGAACTCCCCTTTATAGCCCCTGTGACGCCGCAGACAGCAAGCCAATCACTGCAATGCCCTTCTCTAAGATGGTGGGGACCAGGACCTATGTCATCACGCTGCCCACACTCTGCGTTTACCTTCATTGGCTGAGAAATGGCGCTTTTCGCGTCATTGAAACGCGACTTTGGCGCGAAAGTCGCGTACCGCATGGCCGACCACGCACAGGGGTCGGATCGGGTTTCATGAAACTCGACTTCGCCAAAAGTCGGCGACTTTTGAAAATGTTCGACCCGTTTCGCTCAACCCTAATTATTGGTACTACATGTAAACGTAAACCCTGTATAATGTTAACAGCAGGGTTTCTAAAGTTACTGTGCCACTATTGCACTATTCCACTATTGCACTATATCCATTAATGTCACTAAATAACAAGTGAGATCATATCTGGGATCCAAGTAGTCAGAGATGGCCTCAACGCGTTTGCCTTCCATTATAAAAGTTCATCAGGAGGCAAATGGTATGCCATTTCTTGTAGCCATCAATAAGCTTCTTGCTCTTCTCAGCTGGTATTTTCTACCATTCTTCCTTTTTCCATTTGTTCATGCTTTTGAATGTTTCCAGTGTTTTTTTTTCCCAATGGCAGATTTAAGTTCACCCCAAAGATTTTCAATGAGATTGACTCATTGACTCATTGTTGGACATTTTTTCATTTCAATAATGATGAGCGAGCACTAAAATGCTCAGTTGCTCATTGCTCTGGTCGAGCAATTTGTAATACTCGGATAATTGGACAGAATAACGAGCCCAATGTAAGTCTATGGGAAACCCGAGCATTTTTACCACGATCCCCCCGAGGTCCTTTTAAGGGTCTAAAAACTTCTGAAAATGATGGAAACACTGCTCAAATGACACGGGAACATCATGGCAAATGTCCCTGGAAGCATTTCTGACTCCTAGGTCACAGCTGTAAACAATATTGTCAGAGTTTCACGCCATTTTTACAGGTGCATTAAAAACATAAAAAACTGAAACCAAAATGGATTTTGCTGGGAAATATGTTAAGGAACATCCTTTCCAGGGTAATGACTAGTATATAAGGCAAAATAATTAACCCCAAACAAAAATGTTCCTCCACCACTTGGGCTAATTTCACGCTCAGCGTTTTTTATGCATTTTTCAACTTTAGCATTGCTTTAAACCAATACAAATGCATTCACTGGGTAATGCCATTGTAACATTTAACAACCCTAGCTGGCCATGTGGTGTGTGACACATAAGTAGATACATCTTGTTTCATTTATGAAGGAGGAACTCTTAAAGTCACTGAGTATATTTTTAGAAGGGTATCAGGTGGCATTAATATTCTTAAAGGGCCATTAAACAGTGGGTCTCCTATACTGTTATTGCCTATGCAGTGAGTGGCTGGGCTGCCAAAAATTAGGATGCACCACAGTTGAGTCTGGGTAACGGCAGGTGCAGGGCAGGAGTCATCTTCACATGCACCATGGACAGGGGATTGGCTTTCATGCACAACAGTGGAAGAAGGAGTGGTGTTATCCGCAGACACTGTTCCTGGTGCCTGTGGTTCGGCCCACAAAGTCGGGTGCCATGTGCCTGATCATGCTGGTTGTGGTCAGGCTGGTAGTTTTGCTACCCCTGCTGATGCGGGCATGGCAGGTGCTTCAAATGGCCTGTTTGGGGTTATCGGCAGAGTCTTTAAAAAAACAACCAGACTTGGGAAGACCTTACAGTTGGACTGGCAACTTCCATCATGTTGGTGTTGCATGGAATGATGCGCGCCTTCTGTCTGCGGACTCCACACTGTCTTCCTGCCTGTTGGGGTGCTACGCTTTCATCCCCTTGTTTGCTGATGTCCTCACTCTGCATGTCCTCCTGCCAGGTTGGGTCAAAAACTATATCATCCACCACCTTTTCTTTCACTTCCGCACCCTGGTCCTCCTCCTGAGTTTCTGGCATAAGTGTCTCATCATCGTCCACCTCTTGTGACACGTTAAAGCCGTCACCTTCGTGTGACTGCTCAAATATTTGGGCATCGCTACATGGAATGTCATCTTGCCTCGCTTCAAGTGGACTGGGAGAGAGGCATGAATTGATAAATGGAAAAGTGAACAACTCTGAGTGTCTAAGTGTTGGATCAGTTGTCTCAGGGCACTCAGCATGGTGGGAGGAAGAAGGATCAGTGCAAGGAATATGCAGTCCAGAGTCACAGCTACTCAGACTTGACTGTGTGGAAGACAGGGTGCTGGTGGTGTTAAAGTGACTGGAAGCATTATCCGCCATCCAGCCAACTACCTTTTCACACTGCTCTGGTGTCAAGAGAGCTGTCCTGCCATGCCCTATGAATTTGAAAAGGAATCTGTTGCGAGAAGATGTGGGTGTTTGTTGTGGCCCACTTTCAGCTTGCCCACGGCCTCGACCTCTGCATGCACCATCCCCATCACGTCCGCTTCCCCATCCCTTGCCACATGCCTTGCCCATTTTAATAAAAAGGTGAATGCAATCCTCGACTCTAATCTAATGACACAATTTGTAGGCCACAGATAGATGAGGCATGTCACAGAGATACCAGACTGTTTAATATGTGGCCGGTATTTTTTTATTTTTTACACCAAAATAGTGTTTTGAGCTAGGGTAGCAGACAGACAAAAAAAGTGGAATGTAGGCCTGAAAAGCAACTATTTGTAGAGCACAGATAGACCAGGAGTCTCACAGAGATATCACACTCTTCAATATGTGGCCTGGAGTTTTTTGTTTTTCTTTTCAACTATTTGTAGAGCACAGATAGACCAGGAAGACCAGGAGTTCTGACGGAGATACCACAATCTTCAATATGTGGCCTGTATTTTTTATTTTATACCCCAAAATAGTGTACAGAACTACGGTAACAGACAGCAAATAATGTGGAATGTAGGCCTGAATTGCCACAATTTGTAGGCCACAAATAGATCAGGGGTCTGACAGCGATACCAGACTGTTCAATACGTGGCCTGTATTTTTTATTTTTTACCCCAAAATAGTGTATAGACTTAGGGAGTAGACAGTAAAAAAAAAGTGGAATGTAGGCCTGAAAATCAACTATTTGTAGAGCACAGGTAGACCAGGTGTCTGACGGAGATACCACACTCTTGAATATGTGACCTGGAGTTTTTTGGGTTTTTTTTACCCCAAAATACTGTATAGACTTAGGGTAGCGGACAGCCAAAAAAGTGGAATGTAGGCCTGAAAAGCAACTATTTGTAGAGCACAGATACATCTGGCGTCTTCCGGTGATAGAACACTGTTAAATATGTGGCCTGGATTTTTTAGGGCCCACTAATATTGTGTTAATAAGTAGGCTATGACACAAAAAAAATGTTTGGAGTACTAAAATTGTAAAATATTTAGCGCAATGATATGCGATGCATGTGGCATACAGAACACACTGATAAATATAAGAACTGTAGCTAAATATTTTTTGGCCAGATAAAGATTTTTTTGGTCAGCAAAATGGTGTCCAAAAATGTAAGTCACTCCAAAAAATACTACAGTACAAAAAAAGGCCAGAATTTTTTGCACACTCACATCTGATGCCTGCGACAAAAAAGCCATTTCAAATTGCTAGATTTTCACACTGTTGTGTTAAAATGATCTGACTGTAGTCTGCAGTGTGACCAAGCAAATAAATGTAGAAAAAAGGGGACTCTGGATTGCTTTGTAATAAAATTAGCAGGATTCCGGTGCCAAAAAAAATTAATCCTAGCCACAGATACCTGCAGCTAGGTATATATAAAATAGGCAGCAGCAGACAGTAATGGACCCTCTTGATGTATGCACTGAGATCTATATACTCACATACAGTGCCTGCATACCTTGCACTGATGTGGATATGCGCACATAGACTCCCCTGCCTACCTAGCACTGCAATCAATATACCCCTAATTAACCCTAAAAAGGACTGTTGGCTTATCTGGATTTGTGGATTCTGTGATGGCAGACCCATACTAATAAAAGAACAAATCTGATCCTATCTCAGCAGCAGCTCTCCCTACACTAGCTGAGTCCAGAGCTGAATGCACTAAGCAGGGCAGCGTCCGGTCTCTTAAATACCTGATGACGCTGTGGCCAGCCAATCGCTGTAATACCACAACAAAGATGCCTGCGCATTACAGTACATGGCAGACCTGCATGTTCATTGGTGCTCTAAAGAGCGCCAAAATTGCAGTACGGAGACCCGAGCTCCCACCAAATAATCCTGGAAATGCTCGGTGCTCACGAGTACCGTGATACTCGGGCGAGTAACAAGTAGTGGCGAGTACATTTGCTCATCACTACTTTTCAACCATTCCTCTGTACTTTTGCATGTGTGCTTTGGGTCATTGTTATTGTGGAGGACCATGATCTTCGACTCAAATCACGTTTTCTTATACTGGGTAAGATATTTTGCTCTAAAATTTCTTGATAATCCTCTGATTTCATGTTTCCTATAATATGGTCAAGGCATCCAGTACCTGATGCAGCAAAGCAACCCCACAGCATTATAGATCCTCCACCATGCTTAACTGTTGGTAGGGTGTTTTTGTCTTTATAAGCTTCATTGCCCTGTCTTTAAACAAGCTGTTGCTTTGCATTGCCAAAAAGCTCTATATTCCTTTCATCTGTCCACAGAACATTTTTCCAGAAGCATTGAGGTTTGTCAAGGTACTCTTTGGCAAAGATCAGTTGTTCCTTTTTATGTATTTTCTTCAGCAATTGTTTCTTCCTTGGCCTTTGCTCTTAAAGCTATTTTTGGTTTAGTGTGCTGCATATGGTACTTGTTGAAACCATCACCCCAGAGTGTTCCAAGTTGGCCTTCAGGTCTTTGAATGTTTGACGTGATGTTTTTCCTACCATTCGCACCAAACTTCAAAGACATCTCTTGTCAATTTTCCTCTTTCCTCCACATCCAGGAAGGTTCTTGACAGTTACATGCATGGCAAACTTCTTAATAACATTGCATACTTTTGAAACTGGGATACCATGGTCTTTGGATATGGCCTTATACCCTTTGGAAGTCTTGTGTTTTTGGTAATAATAGCAGTTCTAATGTCCTCGTGTTCACCATTGTAACAATGGAACAGAGCCTACCATTTGGCTTTTTAAAACACTGAAGTCATCATTCATTGGCTAATTTATGTAACTTGGGCACCGCCAATTAATCACAGGTGATTCTCATTTGTGATTTACCACAGGCAAGACTAAATGTGTTTCCATGCTAATTTAATGTAAAGGGTGCCAATACCAGTGTAACAGCAAGCTTTAGGCTTTTTTATTTTTCCATTCCATTGTTTTTTTGTTTTAAATTATTGTTTATCATTTGCTCTTTTGTATTTAACACAAGTGATCTATACAAAAAACTCTTTCATTTGATTATTTTTTTTAGGAGATATTTCACATTACGTACTTAAAATTCATGGGTGCCAATAACGATGAGTAGTATTGTCGGAATTTTAGCCTTACTTTGAAATGAACCAGAGATTTACCTATACAGATGGATCTTTGGAGGTTGTGCGCCTCAACAAATTTTCTGCTGAAGTGATCAACTACTGGCCGAACTTTATATAAACAATCAAAGATAGGATAGTCTCGGAGAGGACACTTCGCATTATCACTATAATGCAAACATTTTTGGATTGCTTCTAGTGATGAGCGAACATACTCGGTTAATGTGTTATCCGAGCATGCTCGGGTTTCATCCAAGTATCTTGGGTGTGCTAGGATAATATATTCGAGTCCCTGCAACTGCATATTTTGTGGCAGTAGACACGTTATCTGAGCATGTTCACTCATCACTAGTGATGAGCGAATTTGTTCGGAAAACGATCGCCAAACATAAATTTGGGATGAATATTGCACATTCGGATTCATGATCAGAAGCAAGAGCAAAATTTGAAAAATCTGGAAAAAAATGGTAACATTTGGTAAAGTGCAGGAAAAATATTTGCGTTGCCGCAAAAGTATTTTCAGCACTTTAGCAATAAATATGATGGTGTATCATGAGCATTTGGCACGTGTTTGATGAGGGGAGGGAGTTTTCAGAGCTCAGATGCGCATAATTCTTGTTAACAGTAGTTTCTTTCCCTAACTTTATGTGTGCACATTGCAGCTAGCCAATCAGGGAGCAGGAAACACTCACAATGTCCTGATACAATGGCTTATGTCACTGGCTGCTGAAATCACATGTACTGTTCCATATAAATAGCGGACATCGTGTTTTAGCACCATTTTGACACCGTAACAGGGCAGAGAGGTTGTTACTGACGCTGGCAGGCATTGTTAGCAGCAAGATTTTAGCTAGGCGGTTGTATATCAGTCAGATACTGTAGCTAGCTGCTGTCGAGTGTGGCTGTTAAATTTACCTTCCAGCATTTTTGGGAGGGCCACAAAGCCAGCAGGGCACATGTCCTACAAGTGTGTTGTGCACTGCTTCTATTGGGCTCCGAGCACGAGTATAGCATTCTAAATAATATTTTTTCACTAGCTAAATGTGTAAAAACCTACTGTGGCTCAGATTTTAGCTAGTTAGCTAGGTGGTTGTATATCAGTCAGATACCGGTAATACACGAGTGCACACAAAAAGCTAACAATTTATTAAATATACTTGAAAAAGATTTAAATATAAAAGACATACATATACCAAAAAAGAATGTTCCTAGAAGTGGCACCAGTAACATGTACAAAGTAAGAGATGTAAAGTAACACAACAGACTCTAAATAGGACAAAGAACTCCATCAACATGATAATTCAAGTCAGCTAACAAGTATCATGACTGGTACTAAATAGTTTAGTGAAAAAATGCATACAGTAAATACTTACACAAAAGATGGTATGTCAGTGAAAAGGAGGGGGGGGGGGGAATGTTATGATCCGGTGACCTTGGAGCCGCATGGAACTTTCTCTGGAGTTGGTGTAAACTGTACTGACCGCAAATCCTGAACTTAACTTCGCAACTAGAAGTAGCCGTGGGGTGTGCCTAACAAATCCTAGACACCTCAACACAGCCGGAGGACTAAATACCCCTATAGATGGAAATAGGAATTCTACCTTGCCTAAGAGCAGAACCCCAAAGGATAGGCAGCCCCCCACAAATATTGACTGTGAGTAGTAGAGGAAAAGACACACGCAGGCAGGAAACAGGATTTAGCAAAAGAGGCCACTCTAGCTAAAATAGGAAAGGATAGGACAGAATACTAAGCGGTCAGTATTAAAATCCTTCCAAAAATATCCACAGCAGAAAATACAAAAAATTCCACCATCTAACTAAAGATGTGGAGCGTATATCTGCAACTCCAGAGAATCCAACAAGACTGAGAAAACACTGACACAGCCTAAGCTGGACAAGAGAAAACAAATGAATAGCACAAAATTATTAAGCACACAGCATGTGTGCCACAGAAACAAAAACCAGACACTTATCTTTGCTGAATTGGCAGCAAGGCAGGAGGAACCAGACAAAGATCCAAAACCTCCCAGAACCATGGACAACTGGCAAGGACTAATGAATCCTGCACACCTAAATACCCCAGTCAGAACTGCAATCAGCAGAAACACCTGACCAGGACTGCAACTCAGGGACAACTGCATTACCACCTACAACCACTGGAGGGAACCCAAAAGCAGAATTCACAACAGTGGAAGTCTAGTACATACAGTGGGGCAAAAAAGTATTTAGTCAGTCAGCAATAGTGCAAGTTCCACCACTTAAAAAGATGAGAGGCGTCTGTAATTTACATCATAGGTAGACCTCAACTATGGGAGACAAACTGAGAAAAAAAAATCCAGAAAATCACATTGTCTGTTTTTTTAACATTTTATTTGCATATTATGGTGGAAAATAAGTATTTGGTCAGAAACAAAATTTCATCTCAATACTTTGTAATATATCCTTTGTTGGCAATGACAGAGGTCAAACGTTTTCTGTAAGTCTTCACAAGGTTGCCACACACTGTTGTTGGTATGTTGGCCCATTCCTCCATGCAGATCTCCTCTAGAGCAGTGATGTTTTTGGCTTTTCGCTTGGCAACACGGACTTTCAACTCCCTCCAAAGGTTTTCTATAGGGTTGAGATCTGGAGACTGGCTAGGCCACTCCAGGACCTTGAAATGCTTCTTACGAAGCCACTCCTTCGTTGCCCTGGCGGTGTGCTTTGGATCATTGTCATGTTGAAAGACCCAGCCACGTTTCATGTTCAATGCCCTTGCTTATGGAAGGAGGTTTGCACTCAAAATCTCACGATACATGGCCCCATTCATTCTTTCATGTACCCGGATCAGTCGTCGTGGCCCCTTTGCAGAGAAACAGCCCCAAAGCATGATGTTTCCACCACCATGCTTTACAGTAGGTATGGTGTTTGATGGATGCAACTCAGTATTCATTTTCCTCCAAACACGACAAGTTGTGTTTCTACCAAACAGTTCCAGTTTGGTTTCATCAGACCATAGGACATTCTCCCAAAACTCCTCTGGATCATCCAAATGCTCTCTAGCAAACTTCAGACGGGCCCGGACATGTACTGGCTTAAGCAGTGGGACACGTCTGGCACTGCAGGATCTGAGTCCATGGTGGCGTAGTGTGTTACTTATGGTAGGCCTTGTTACATTGGTCCCAGCTCTCTGCAGTTCATTCACTAGGTCCCCCCGCGTGGTTCTGGGATTTTTGCTCACCGTTCTTGTGATCAATCTGACCCCACGGGGTGGGATTTTGCGTGGAGCCCCAGATCGAGGGAGATTATCAGTGGTCTTGTATGTCTTCCATTTTCTAATTATTGCTCCCACTGTTGATTTCTTCACTCCAAGCTGGTTGGCTATTGCAGATTCAGTCTTCCCAGCCTGGTGCAGGGCTACAATTTTGTTTCTGGTGTCCTTTGACAGCTCTTTGGTCTTCACCATAGTGGAGTTTGGAGTCAGACTGTTTGAGGGTGTGCACAGGTATCTTTTTATACTGATAACAAGTTTAAACAGGTGCCATTACTACAGGTAATGAGTGGAGGAAAGAGGAGACTCTTAAAGAAGAAGTTACAGGTCTGTGAGCCAGAAATCTTGATTGTTTGTTTCTGACCAAATACTTATTTTCCACCATAATATGCAAAAAAAATGATAAAAAAATCAGACAATGTGATTTTCTGGATTTTTTTTTCTCAGTTTGTCTCCCATAGTTGAGGTCTACCTATGATGTAAATTACAGACGCCTCTCATCTTTTTAAGTGGTAGAACTTGCACTATTGCTGACTGACTAAATACTTTTTTGCCCCACTGTAAGTCCTGGTCCATCTGCCCCAATGCACGCTTCTCCTACAGGCTTCGTCAGGGGGCGCCCCCTTACTGGTGCCACTTCTAGAATTATTCTTTTTTGGTATATGTGTCTTTTGTATTTAAATCTTTTTTAAGTATATTTAATAAATTGTTAGCTTTTCTGAAACCTTTGTGTACACTCATTTTCATATGTAGATTGGCAGATTAGTTTCTTTCTAATATTTTCCCTTTATTTGCTCAGTCCCTTTGTGTTGGTATTCATCAGTCAGACAGTGTAGCTAGCTAGTGACCAGTGTGGCAGTTAAATTTACCATCCAGGGCACATGTCCTACAAGTGTGCACTGCTTCTATTGTGCTCCATGCATGAGTATAGCATTCAAAATAATATTTTTCAGTAGTTAAATGTAAATCAGCCTGCTGTATCCCACCTTGTCATTTTGTGCTGTGGTGATATGAAACTGTCTGCAGACCGAAGGCACACTAAAATGTTTTATAATTTTTCAGTTGCAAAAAGTTAGACAACCCGCCGTATCACACTTTGCCATTTTGTTGGATTGAAATTAAACTGTAGAGGCTTGATCCAGAGGCGACCATAAAAATCCTTCTGTTTCTAGTATCATACAGCAGGAGACCTGACTTTCAAATAGTTTGTAGCATCTAGTGTGTTATAGAGGCCTGATAGAGAGGCCACAAAAAATTCTTCTGCTCCTAGTGTCATAATGTAGGGGACCTGACTTTCAAATAGTTTGCAGCATCTAGTGTGTTATAGAGGTCTGATCCAGAGGCCATAAAAAATCCTTCTGTTCCTAGCGTCATACCGTAGAGGACCTGACTTTTAAATAGTTTGAAGCATCTAGTGTGTTATAAAGACCTGATAAAGAAGCCATAAAAAAATGTTCTGTTCCTAGTGTCATGCAGTAGGGGACCTCACTTTCAAATTGTTAGTAGCATCTTGTTATAGAGGCCTGATCCAGAGGCCATCAAAATTATTTTGTTCCTAGTGTCATACAGTAGGGGACTTGACTTTCAAATTGTTTGTAGCATCTAGGTTCAGAAACTGAACCTGTCAAAAACTGAACTCCTCGTGTTCTCTCCCTCTACTAACCTACCTTTGCCTGACATTGCCATCTCCATGTGTGGTTCCACCGTTACTCCAAAGCCACATGCCGGCTGCCTTGGTGTCATACTTGATTCCGAGCTTTCTTTTTTTTTTTTATCAATTAGTGTTTATTAAAGATTTCCAAAACAATACAGTGCAGTCAAACAGTAATAACAGTAACAGAGGACAACTAAAAATGACCACAAATAAGTAAGGAGAAAAACCAAACCAATCAGAAAGGAAGAAGTAGGGGAGAGAGGCGGGGGGAGGGATAGGTACAGTAGGGGGAATGGGGGGGAGGAAAGGAGTATAGGCATTCACAAGACATTATCTAGCAATTCAGTTATAGACAAGGGGTCCTGGCAAACTATGGCAGAATAAGAATATTACATACAAACACAAAAACAGACATGTCAATTATGCTTACTCATTCCCACTCAAGTAAACGATCAAACAAGGTGGTGCGGGTCAATAGAGGAATGACCACTATATAACCAAGGGTGCCAAATATTTTGTCTTTTGGTTTTGGCAGTCATGGAGTGAGCCAAAGCGAGTTCATATTGGCAGTGGACATTAAGTTTATTAATTAATTCACTAATATTGGGAGGATTAGTGTCTTTCCATCTTGAGGCGACTAATAACCTGGCAGCTATTAGAATATGTGATAGTGTACCTCGAAGTATGTGTGGAATGTCCTCCAGGCCGATGTGAAGAATGGCCTGCCTAGGTGACAGAGTCAACTGGATCCCCAAGACCTGTGCAATTAAAAGGTCCATATCTCTCCACCAGAGCTGAAGAATTGGACACGACCACCAGGTGTGTTCCAGAGTTCCCCTGCGACCGCACCCCCTCCAGCATTTGTCCGCCCCGGCAGGGTCATAGTGAGCCACCTGAACCGGATATTGGTACCATCTAAGGTGTACTTTTTTCAATTGTTCGAGATGATTGACGCAGGCAGATACCCGTAATACTTCACCCAGTCCCTCCTCCCAATCTATCGGGTCAGATAGGAAGTCCAGATCCTGTTCCCACTTGATCATATATGGCAGTTTAACATCTTCTGCTGGGTCGTTTAAGGCTTTATATAATATTGAAATTCCCTTCGGGCCAGAGTCAGGCAACAAGAAATAACCATTAACCCTGTTATTTAAATGGGAGTTGAAGAAAGGCGAGTTTGGGGAATTATGAAGTAGATGACGTATCTGCAAATATTGATAGAAATATCTCCGGACATTTGGGAAGTTGGAGGCCAAGCGGTCAAAGGGGACAAGGCCAGCGGCATCCAATATCGGCCGTAATGTTACGATTCCAGCATCAACCCAAGGCTGGAGATTAATAAATGGGATGTGTGTCTCAAGGGCTTTTAAGGATAGGGAGATAATTTAATCAAGGAAGGGACCAGTGTCCTCCAATAGTGGAGCGCGATTTTCATGGTTGGTAAGGGAGGGGAATAATCAGTGATTGCAATAGATTCAGCCTCAAGAATTGTGCGGGTAGATCTAGTTTTGGCATAATAGTTTTCTATTTGGAGCCATCTATGGTCTTTGTCCGCCTGCCACCAGTCTCTAAGTCCAGTTAGTATGGCCGCTCTATGGTACAGCATGAGGTTCGGCATTCCCAGCCCTCCCCGTTTGTACGGATAGTACATCAAGGTCCTTGAGATTCTAGATTTTTTGTGTGACCAAATATAATCATATGTCATAGTTTGTAATTTCAAAATCAAACGTTTGGGGATTTTTAATGGGATACACCTAAGGAGATACAGTATTTTAGGCAGGATCATCATTTTGAAAACATTAATCCTGGCAATCCAGGATGTCATAACTTTGTGAAAATGGTCAAGTTGTGCCCTAACCTGTGTGATCAATTTAGAGAAATTCTTCTCGACAATCTGTTCAGAGCCTGTCAATATAACTCCCAAGTACGGGATACCATCTGTCATCCATTTAAATGGAAACTCAGCCTCCGTTTTCGACTTGGCCGCGCACGGAACCGCCACCGGAAACAACAAGGACTTCGTGGGATTCAACCTGTAGTATGACACATTACTGAATTCCCTGAGTTCCAAGGTAATAGCTGTCAAGGATGTCTCCAAGTTGACACAGGATAGAATAACATCATCAGCATACAAGCCAATTCTGTGCTCCATCTGTCCAACCCTGATGCCGGTGATATTAATAGAGGTTCTTATGCGTTCAGCAAGCGGCTCCATGCACAGTGCGAAAATAATAGGAGAAAGTGGGCAACCCTGATGAGTGCCATTCGTGATCTGAAATGGACCAGATAAAAAACCGGACGTCAAGACCCTGGCACAAGGAGTCGAGTACATAGCACAGATTGCTGAGAATATTGGGCCCGACAGTCCAAACCTTTCCAATACTGCCCGAAGATACCCCCAGTGCACCCTGTCAAAAGCCTTCTCAGCATCAAGTGACAGGAATGCACTGGGTAGGCCAGACAGCTCAGCTATTTTAATCAGATTCAGCATGCGCCGCACCCCATCTTTCGTCTCACGTCCGGCCACAAAACCCACTTGGTCCGGTGAAATTATAGTTGGGATAATAAGCTTTAGTCTGGACGCTATAATTTTAGTGAATATTTTGACATCCGAATTGAGCAGAGCAATGGGTCTAAAGTCACCAGGGTGTGTGAGGGGTTTCCCAGGCTTGGGTATGGTAGATATGGTAGCTTCCAAACCAGGAGCCGTCACAGTACCCGAGTCTCTCCACACCGAGAATAATCTCTGCAAATATGGAGTCAGCAACAGATAAAAGGATTTATAATAGTCATTCGTCAACCCGTCTGGGCCCAGGGCCTTATGAGATTTAGTTTGTTTAATCGTCGAGTTAATTTCTACATCTGTGAAGGGAGAATTAAGGTAGTTTAGCTGCTCAGATGTAATACGGGGTAATTTTATAGAGTCTAGATATTTATAAATAGATTGGTGATCCGGCTGGGGAGTAGAAGGGTCATCTTTTAAATTATACAAGCCGGTATAATATTCTGCAAAAGCTTGGACTATGTCCTGAGGGTTCCTGAGGACCTTCCCATTTTTATCTAAGATATGGTCCACTCTTGATTTAGCTTCCCTCTTACGTACTCTGCGCACCAGGAGTGCACCTGCCCTATCACCTGCGGCATATAGATTAGTCTTGAATTTCTTCATGTTATGTGCATATCTGGCCAAGAGATTTTCTCTCAATTTAAACCTAATCTGATAGATCTCCTCAGAGATAGAAGGCATGGGAGCAGACTTGTTGATATTGTCTAAATATTGCAGGTGGGAAAGTAAAGCCTCTCTGCCACTCTCCCTCTTCCTTTTCAGGTAGGAAGCTTGTTGGAGAAGCACACCTCTAATCACTACTTTATGCGCTAACCATAAGGACTCATCAGAAACCTCTCCATTATCATTTATCTGAAAGTAGTGTTCCAACTCCGAAGAGATTCTATCTAACACCTCCCCATTCAACAGCAATGCGTCGTTTAATCGCCACCTAAAGGCTGGGTTAGCTTGGTGTGCTAAAGAAAGAGTTACAGTGATGGGAGCGTGATCAGACCACGTTATTAAGCCTATAGTTGCGGATCTACATCTGGACAAGGTTGCACTATCTGTTAGAAAATAATCAATCCGGGAGTATGTGGAATGCCTGGGAGAGTAAAAGGTATAATCCCTCTCAGATGCATGCGAATATCTCCAATAATCATGCAGGTGAAATTCGCCTGTGAGGAGAGTCAAGTCCCATCTAGGTCGTCTGCTACCAGAAGAGTGTTGTGAATTCTGTGGCTGAGTTCACTTCTGTGGTCACAAGTGGTATTGCAGTCTCTGGGCTTCCTCCCTCAGGTGTTTTGGTGAGCTCGTTGGCTGCCTTGCTATTTAGCTCCACCTGAGTCTGTCTTCCTTGCTCCTTGTCAATGTTCCAGTGTTGGATCTGAGCTACTGCATCTTTCCTTGGGCCTGCTGCTCTGCTAGATAAGTGCTTCTAGTTTGTTTTCTGTTTTTTTCTGTCCAGCTTGCTATTGTCTTTTGCTGGAAGCTCTGAGAAGCAGAGGGGTGCACCGCCGTCCTGTTAGTTCGGCACGGTGGGTCTTTTTGCCCCTTTGCGTGGTTTTCGTTTTAGGGTTTTTTGTAGACTGCATAGTTCTCTTTGCTATCCTCGCTCTGTCTAGAATATCGGGCCTCACTTTGCTGAATCTATTTCATTCCTACGTTTGTCTTTTCATCTTGCTAACAGTCATTATATGTGGGGGGCTGCCTATTCCTTTGGGGTATTTCTCTGAGGTAAGTCAGGCTTGTATTTCTATCTTCAGGCTAGTCAGCTCCTCAGGCAGTGCCGAGTTGCATAGGTAGTTGTTAGGCGCAATCCACTGCTGCTTATAGTTGTGTGAGGATAGATCAGGTACTGCAGTCTACAGAGATTCCACGTCTCAGAGCTCGTCCTATTGTTTTTGGTTATTGCCAGATCTCTGTATGTGCGCTGATTACTGCACGCTGTGTTGCCTGATTGCCAGCCATAACAGTACAAGGAGCCACACCAATGATTCCCAATAGAGGGAAAAAAGAAATCCTGACATCATTTTTTTTTCTTAGCTCTGTCTTCAGTCTTTTTTTTCCCCTAGACATTAGAGTGCTTCAGGACACAGCTGTGGACATGGATATTCAGGCTCTGTGCTCCTCAATGGATAATCTCATTGTAAATGTACAAAAGATTCAAGATACTATTGATCAGAAATCGATGCTAGAACCAAGAATTCCGATTCCTGATTTGTTTTTTGGTGACAGAACTAAGTTCCTGAGCTTCAGAAATAATTGTAAGCTATTTTTGGCCTTGAAACCTCATTCTTCTGGTAATCCTATTCAACAGGTTTTGATTATTATTTCTTTTTTGCGCGGCGACCCACAGGACTGGGCGTTTTCTCTTGCACCAGGAGATTCTGCATTGAGTAATGTTGATGCATTTTTCCTGGCGCTCGGATTGCTTTACGATGAGCCTAATTCAGTGGATCAGGCTGAGCAAAATCTGCTGGCTTTATGCCAGGGTCAGGATGATGTAGAAGTATATTGTCAGAAATTTAGGAAATGGTCAGTACTCACTCTGTGGAATGAATCTGCACTAGCGGCTTTGTTCAGAAAGGGTCTCTCTGAAGCTCTTAAGGATGTAATGGTGGGATTTCCTATGCCTGCTGGTTTGAATGAGTCTATGTCCTTGGCCATTCAGATCGGTCGTCGCTTGCGCGAGCGTAAATCTGTGCACCATCTGGCGGTACTGCCTGAGAGTAAACCTGAGCCTATGCAGTGCGACAGGACTATGACTAAAGTAGAACGGCAAGAACACAGACGTCTGAACAGACTGTGTTTCTATTGTGGTGATTCTACTCATGCTATTTCTAATTGTCCTAAACGCACTAGGCGGTTCGATAGCTCTGCCGTTATTGGTACTGTACAGTCCAAATTCCTTTTGTCCATTACCTTAATGTGCTCTTTGTCATCGTATTCTGTCATGGCGTTTGTGGATTCAGGCGCTGCCCTGAATCTGATGGATTTGGATTATGCTAAACGTTGTGGATTTTTCTTGGAGCCTTTGCGGTGTCCTATTCCGTTGAGAGGAATTGATGCTACACCTTTGGCCAAGAATAAGCCTCAGTACTGGGCCCAGCTGACCATGTGCATGGCTCCTGCACATCAGGAAGTTATTCGCTTTCTGGTACTGCATAATTTGCATGATGTGGTCGTGTTGGGGTTGCCATGGCTACAAACCCATAATCCAGTATTGGATTGGAACTCTATGTCGGTAACCAGCTGGGGTTGTCAGGGAGTACATGGTGATGTTCCATTTTTGTCTATTTCGTCATCCATTCCTTCTGACATCCCAGAGTTCTTGTCGGACTTTCAGGATGTATTTGAAGAGTCCAAGTCTGATGCCCTACCTCCGCATAGGAATTGTGATTGTGCTATCGATTTGATTCCTGGTAGTAAATTCCCTAAGGGTCGTTTATTTAATTTGTCCGTACCTGAACACACCGCTATGCGCAGTTATGTGAAGGAGTCCCTGGAGAAGGGACATATTCGCCCATCGTCGTCACCATTGGGAGCAGGGTTCTTTTTTGTAGCCAAGAAGGATGGTTCGCTAAGACCGTGTATTGATTACCGCCTTCTTAATAAGATCACTGTTAAGTTTCAGTATCCCTTGCCATTGATTTCTGACTTGTTTGCTCGGATTAAGGGGGCTAGTTGGTTTACTAAGATTGATCTTCGTGGTGCGTATAATCTGGTGAGAATCAGGCAGGGAGATGAATGGAAAACGGCATTTAATACGCCCGAGGGTCATTTTGAGTATCTGGTGATGCCGTTCGGACTTGCCAATGCTCCATCTGTTTTTCAGTCTTTTATGCATGACATTTTCCGTGAGTATCTGGATAAATTCTTGATTGTTTACTTGGATGACATTTTGATCTTCTCAGATGATTGGGAGTCTCATGTGAAGCAAGTCAGAATGGTTTTCCAGGTACTGCGTGCTAATTCCTTGTTCGTGAAGGGATCAAAGTGTCTCTTCGGTGTGCAGAAAGTTTCATTTTTGGGGTTCATCTTTTCCCCTTCTACTATCGAGATGGATCCGGTTAAGGTTCAGGCCATCCAGGATTGGACTCAGCCGACATCTCTAAAAAGTCTGCAGAAATTCCTGGGCTTTGCTAATTTTTATCGTCGCTTCATCTGTAATTTTTCTAGCATTGCCAGACCATTGACCGATTTGACCAAGAAGGGTGCTGATTTGGTTAATTGGTCTTCTGCTGCCGTGGAAGCTTTTCAGGAGTTGAAGCGTCGTTTTTGCTGTGCCCCTGTGTTGTGTCAACCTGATGTTTCTCTTCCGTTCCAGGTCGAGGTTGATGCTTCTGAGATTGGTGCAGGGGCGGTTTTGTCACAGAGAGGTTCTGGTTGCTCAGTGTTCAAACCATGTGCTTTCTTTTCCAGGAAATTTTCTGCTGCTGAGCGTAATTATGATGTGGGCAACCGAGAGTTGCTGGCTATGAAGTGGGCATTCGAGGAGTGGCGTCATTGGCTTGAGGGTGCTAAGCATCGCGTGGTGGTATTGACTGATCATAAGAACTTGACTTATCTCGAGTCTGCCAAGCGCTTGAATCCTAGACAGGCCCGTTGGTCGTTATTTTTTGCTCGTTTTGATTTTGTGATTTCATACCTTCCGGGCTCTAAAAATGTGAAGGCGGATGCTCTGTCTAGGAGTTTTGTGCCCGACTCTCCGGGGTTATCTGAGCCGGCGAGTATCCTCAAGGAAGGAGTCATTGTGTCTGCCATCTCCCCTGATTTGCGGAGAGTGTTGCAGAAATTTCAGGCTAATAAACCTGATCGTTGTCCGGCCGAGAAACTGTTCGTCCCTGATAGGTGGACTAGTAAAGTTATCTCTGAACTTCATTGTTCGGTGCTGGCCGGTCATCCAGGAATCTTTGGTACCAGGGAGTTGGTTGCTAGATCCTTCTGGTGGCCATCTCTGTCACGGGATGTGCGTGCTTTTGTGCAGTCCTGTGGAATTTGTGCTAGGGCTAAGCCCTGCTGTTCACGTGCCAGTGGGTTGCTTTTGCCCTTGCCGGTCCCGAAGAGGCCTTGAACACATATTTCGATGGATTTCATTTCTGACCTTCCCGTTTCTCAAAAAATGTCGGTCATTTGGGTGGTCTGTGATCGCTTTTCTAAAATGGTCCATCTGGTGCCCTTGGTTAAATTGCCTTCCTCCTCTGATTTGGTGCCTTTGTTCTTCCAGCATGTGGTTCGTTTACATGGCATTCCTGAGAATATTGTTTCTGACAGAGGTTCCCAGTTTGTCTCGAGGTTCTGGCGAGCCTTTTGTGGTAGGATGGGCATTGACCTATCTTTCTCCTCGGCCTTCCATCCTCAGACTAATGGCCAGACCGAACGAACCAATCAGACCTTGGAAACATATCTGAGATGTTTTGTTTCCGCTGACCAGGATGATTGGGTGTCATTTTTGCCGTTGGCTGAGTTCGCCCTTAATAATCGGGCCAGCTCGGCTACCTTGGTCTCTCCATTTTTCTGCAATTCTGGGTTCCATCCTCGTTTCTCTTCAGGACAGGTTGAGTCTTCGGACTGTCCTGGTGTGGATTCTGTGGTGGACAGGTTGCAGCAGATCTGGACTCAGGTAGTGGACAATTTGACCTTGTCCCAGGAGAAGGCTCAGCTTTTCGCTAATCGCAGACGCCGTGTGGGACCCCGACTTCGTGTTGGGGATTTGGTTTGGTTATCTTCTCGTCATATTCCTATGAAGGTTTCCTCTCCTAAATTTAAACCTCGTTTTATTGGTCCGTATAGGATTTCTGAGATTCTCAATCCGGTGTCTTTTCGTCTGACCCTCCCAGACTCCTTTTCCATACATAATGTATTCCATAGGTCGTTGTTGAGGAGATACGTGGCACCTATGGTTCCATCTGTGGAGCCTCCTGCCCCTGTTTTGGTGGAGGGGGAATTGGAGTATATTGTGGAGAAGATTTTGGATTCTCGTGTCTCTAGACGGAAACTCCAGTATCTGGTCAAATGGAAGGGTTATGCTCAGGAAGATAATTCCTGGGTTTTTGCCTCTGATGTCCATGCCCCAGATCTTGTTCGTGCCTTTCATGTGGCTCATCCTGGTCGGCCTGGGGGTTCTGGTGAGGGTTCGGTGACCCCTCCTCAAGGGGGGGGTACTGTTGTGAATTCTGTGGCTGAGTTCACTTCTGTGGTCACAAGTGGTATTGCAGTCTCTGGGCTTCCTCCCTCAGGTGTTTTGGTGAGCTCCTTGGCTGCCTTGCTATTTAGCTCCACCTGAGTCTGTCTTCCTTGCTCCTTGTCAATGTTCCAGTGTTGGATCTGAGCTACTGCATCTTTCCTTGGGCCTGCTGCTCTGCTAGATAAGTGCTTCTAGTTTGTTTTCTGTTTTTTTCTGTCCAGCTTGCTATTGTCTTTTGCTGGAAGCTCTGAGAAGCAGAGGGGTGCACCGCCGTGCTGTTAGTTCGGCACGGTGGGTCTTTTTGCCCCTTTGCGTGGTTTTCGTTTTAGGGTTTTTTGTAGACTGCATAGTTCTCTTTGCTATCCTCGCTCTGTCTAGAATATCGGGCCTCACTTTGCTGAATCTATTTCATTCCTACGTTTGTCTTTTCATCTTGCTAACAGTCATTATATGTGGGGGGCTGCCTATTCCTTTGGGGTATTTCTCTGAGGTAAGTCAGGCTTGTATTTCTATCTTCAGGCTAGTCAGCTCCTCAGGCAGTGCCGAGTTGCATAGGTAGTTGTTAGGCGCAATCCACTGCTGCTTATAGTTGTGTGAGGATAGATCAGGTACTGCAGTCTACAGAGATTCCACGTCTCAGAGCTCGTCCTATTGTTTTTGGTTATTGCCAGATCTCTGTATGTGCGCTGATTACTGCACGCTGTGTTGCCTGATTGCCAGCCATAACAGAAGAGCAATCAAGGTCCACATGCATGGGGAGATTAAAGTCGCCACATATTATATTGCTACCCTTCACATTCTCAGAGACCTCATGAAAGGTGGTTCTCAGGAATTTATGTTGTCCCTCATTGGGAGCATAAAGATTTGTCAACGTGTGTAACTCACCATTCAATAAGCACGTGATAGTTAAGCACCTACCCGTGGGGTCATTATTTTGCGCTATCAATTTAAAAGCGTTTGTATTTTTCACCATGATGCACACACCAGCCTTTTTGGTTGGGCCATTAGCAAATAGAATGTGTGGGAAGAGGGGATGACGAAGCCTAAAATTATCCTCGACCAACAAATGGGTCTCCTGCAAGCAGATAATATCTGCCCTCGACCGCTTCACCTCCCTCCACATCATAGATCTCTTCTCAGGGGAGTTTAAACCCCTGACATTCAAAGAAAGAATTTGTAAAGTCATGGTACCATTATGCTAAAGTCTATATTGCTGCTGGTATTACCCAGTGACCCCACCGGCGGTGTACCAAAACTTATATACAAATAACTGCCAGTTCCACAATAACAATCAAAAATCAATATAGACAGAGAATGCCCGGGGATTTGGAGAGAAAAAACCTGGAGGGAAGAAAGGGGAAGGGCAAGTATGTAGTAAAAAGAACCAGAAAATAAAAAGAAGTAAAAAAAAAGGCAAAAAAACTCAAAACAAAACATAGGTCAATATACGAGGAATCCTCGTAGGAACGTCCGGAACAGTCCAGACAGTCCGCAGAACAGAATCTGCGTGGAGGGGTGGAAGTGAGAGGTTCACAATCCCAAGGCCCACTGAGGGGTGCAGTAGGAGAGCTCAGCAATCCAGACACCGTCCGTGTGGCACTGTCAAACCGTAGACCAGTCTGAGGCTATTTTCTTTCCTGTATCCGCAGGTCTGGGAGCAAAGGGTATTTTCCAGGCTGTAAGCCTCTCCTCTGCCTGTTTAGGCGAGGGGCAGGCGATCGTGCGTCCTTCATAAGTGATAATCAAACGCACAGGATTAAACCCCCATCGGTAACGTATGTTGATGTCCCTCAGTGCTTTACAGACATGGGCATACTCTCTCCTTTTGGCCAGGGTAGCAGCTGACAAATCCAGGAAGACCTGGAGATCCCGGAATTCAGGGGGAAGGTCAGGGGGGCTCCTTATCTGCCGCAGGAATGTCTCTTTAGTAGTGTACAAATGAATCCGTGCAAGGATGTCTCTAGGAAGAGATGGGTCTAGATGCTTGGGTTTGGGTGTTCGATGTACCCTGTCCGCCAGTAGATCTCTCGAGGAAAGTGAGGGCAGGGCAGCCTGCATAAAATTCTGGAGGAATGCAGCTAAATCTTTATCTGCAACATTCTCAGGGATACCTCTCACACGAATATTGTTCCTCCTGGATCTGTCCTCTAAGTCGTGCAATTTATTAAATGCCCCTGCTAACTTGCCTTTTATAACTTGGTTTTCATCCACCAGAGCGTTAATTACAGAGACATATTCGGACATTTTGTTTTCCAAATGATCCGTGCGGGCCCCTAAGGAGTTAATGTCTCCTCTTATCTCCTTCAACATGTCCTGCATATCCTCTTTTAATGAGGCGCGTATAGATATGAGGAATTCTTTCATATCCCCCCTGGTCATAGGTGCAGAGCTGCTATATTGTGCTCCCGCTGAGGTCTCACCTCTTTCTGAATCCTGGGAGCCGCGGGAGGAGTGTGATGATCTGGAGGGAGAGGCTGCCGCCATTTTCCCTGCGGCATGTGCGGTTTGAGACCGCGGAAAGAAGTCTGGCAGGCGAGGAGGAGAGGCCTTCTTATTAGATCTGCCTCGGGTCATCATGTGCCCAGTCGTGCTGCGGTTCTAGCGGTAAGCGCCTCAGCGGTCAGGAGAGTCAGTGAAAGCCGGTATGAGCCGCGTTATGTCTGGTGATGCCAAAGCTCGTCACCTCATTTTAGGTCCAGCATGACAAGGTTAGGTGTGGGACAAGCCCAGGACAGTGTACTTGAGGGTACAACTCAGTGATGATGTTGTAGAAGCAGAGAAAACACATACAGGAAGCACACTGTCTCTGATATATGTCTTATTTTTCTCCTGGGTGCTGCTGCAGGAAAAGGGATGGGATTCCAAAGAAATAGTTTATCTTCTCTTATGGAGGAGAGTGACAGTGGTAGACCATCAGCTTCTGTTGACTAGAAGGGATATTGTCAGCCTCCCTTATCTCTCACACTGGAGTCCTGTTTGCTCAGCAGAGGAGGATCTGTCCTGGCCCCCCCACTATGAGAACAGGGCTATTGCAAGCGTGTGCAGGCTGTAATCATCTCTCTGCTCAGGGGGAATCTCCTAATAGATCTGACTGTGGGCAGAGAAGGATTAAGGAAACCTCTGGAAGATGATAAAAGTGCTGGTGTTTCTGCTGTTAGATGTTTGGGAAGCGAGAGGTGCAGAGAGCAAATCACAGGCCCTCCCCCACAGGAGAAGCACTGGCCTGTTACACTCACCAGGCCTCGAGGCTCAGGCTCCAGAGATCCCTTCACACTCTGTAAAAGCTATTTTCTTGTGGTCCACCAGATGCAGCACACTCTCATGGAGGCTTAGATGGTAAGACAAGATGATTTACAGCAGCAGTGTGGCCGATGGATGTTGATTTCCAGGCTGGAGATCAGGAGCTCCTGGAAGAAGCTTCCTCTCTTGATGGTGCCTAAGCCACACCCCTTGATTCCGAGCTTTCATTCACGCCCCACATCCGATCACTGGCTCGCTCTTCTTATCTGCATCTCAAAAACATTTCTAGAATTCGCCCTTTTCTTACTTTCAACTGTGAAAAAACTCTTACTGTTTCACTTATTCATTCTCATCTGGACTATTGTAACTCTCTACTAATCAGCCTCCCTCTTACCAAACTCTCCCCGCTCCAATCTGTCCTGAATGCTGCTGCCAGGATCATATTCCTCACCAACCGTTACACCGATGCCTCTACCTTGTGCCAGTCATTACACTGGCTACCCATCCTCTCCAGAATCCAGTACAAAACTACTACCCTCATCCACAAAGCACTCAATGGCTCAGCACCACCCTACATCTCCTCTCTGGTCTCAGTCTACCACCCTACCCGTGCCCTCCGCTCTGCTAATGACCTGAGGTTAGCATCCTCAATAATCAACCACCCACTCCCGTCTCCAAGACTTTACACGTGCTGCGCTGATTCTTTGGAATGCACTACCCAGGTTAATACGATTAATCCCCAATCCCCACAGTTTTAAGTGTGCCCTAAAAACTCTTTTGTTCAGATTTCCCTACCGCCTCAACACATTAACCTAACTATCCCTGTGTGGCCCATTCAAAAAAAACTAAAATTTAAACCATAATGAGGTTCCTCACATCATGTTCTCATACACTTTATACAGTTAAAAGCCTCTGTGTCTGTACTGCTACATACTTAGAACCAGAAACACATGGGCTACTTGCACATTGAACAAGTCTGTAGGAAACTGTTCACACCACCAAAAATCTTGAAGACACAAAAGAGCACAGTGAGGTCAAAAATGTTGTAAAAAAATCACAGTAATAAGCAAGTGCTTGTCAAAAGATGGAAAAAAACAGGGTATTTACCGTATATACTCGAGTATAAGCCGACCCGAGTATAAGCCGACCCCCCTAATTTTGCCACAAAAAACTGGGAAAACTTATTGACTCGAGTATAAGCCTAGGGTGGAAATGCAGCAGCTACCGGTGAATTTCAAAAATAAAAATAGATCATTATTTCCCCATAGCTGTGCCATATAGTGCTCTGCACCGTTCATATTTCCCCATAGGTGTGAACCATATAGTGCTCTGCACCGTTCATTGTGCCCCCTAGCTATGCCATATACGGTGCTCTGCACCGTTCATTGTGCCCCATAGATGTGCCATATACGGTGCTCTGCACCGTTCACTGTGCCCCATAGCTGTGCCATATACGGTGCTCTGCACCGTTCACTGTGCCCCATAGCTGTGCTGTGCCATATACGGTGCTCTGCACCGTTCACTGTGCCCCATAGCTGTGCCATATACGGTGCTCTGCACCGTTCACTGTGCCCCATAGATGTGCCATATACGGTGCTCTGCACCGTTCACTGTGCCCCATAGCTGTGCCATATACGGTGCTCTGCACCGTTCACTGTGCCCCATAGCTGTGCTGTGCCATATACGGTGCTCTGCACCGTTCACTGTGCCCCATAGCTGTGCCATATACGGTGCTCTGCACCGTTCACTGTGCCCCATAGCTGTGCTGTGCCATATACGGTGCTCTGCACCGTTCACTGTGCCCCATACATAGCTGTGCTGTGCCATATACGGTGCTCTGCACCGTTCACTGTGCCCCATAGCTGTGCTGTGCCATATACGGTGCTCTGCACCGTTCACTGTGCCCCATAGCTGTGCTGTGCCATATACGGTGCTCTGCACCGTTCACTGTGCCCCATAGCTGTGCTGTGCCATATACGGTGCTCTGCACCGTTCACTGTGCCCCATAGATGTTCCACATAAATTTGTGCCGCCGCTGCCGCAATAAAGAAAAAAAAACACATACTCACCTCCCTTGATTGCAGCTCCCGGCGTCTCGTTCCGGCGCCTCCATCTTCCCGGCGTCTCTGCTCTGACTGATCAGGCAGAGGGCGCCGCGCACACTGTATGCGTCATCGCGCCCTCTGCCTGATCAGTCAGAGAGCAGAGACGCCGGGAAGATGGAGGCGCCGGCCGGGAAGATGGATCGGCGCCCGGCGGCTGGAACGAGGACAGGTGAATATGCTATACTCACCTAGTCCTGGCGATCCTCGCGCTGTCCCCTCCTGTCTTCGGTGCCGCAGCTTCTTTCTCTATCAGCGGTCACCGGCACCGCTGATTAGAGAAATGAATAAGCGGCTCCGCCCCTATGGGAGGTGGAGCCGCTTATTCATTTCTGTAATGAGCGGTCCCACGTGACCGCTGAAGAGAGGAAGAAACTGCAGCGCCGAAGCCCGTGGGACGGCAGGGACAGCGCGAGGATCGCTGGGACTAGGTAAGTATACCTCAGCGCCCTCACCCCCTCACCCGCCGACCCCTCCGCTACCGTGACTCGAGTATAAGCCGAGGGGGGCACTTTCAGCCCAAAAATTTGGGCTGAAAATCTCGGCTTATACTCGAGTATATACGGTAATTGATACTTTTTTGCAAAAAAGTATACTAAGCTGCTCCACCAATCGTCAAGGTATACTTGCACATTGAACAAGTCTGTAGGAACCTGTTCACACCACCAAAAATCTTGAAGATACAAAAGAGCACAGTGAGGTCAAAAATACTCTGTTGTAAAAAAAATCACAGTAATAAGCAAGTGCTTGTCAAAAGATGGAAAAAAACAGGGTATTTAGTTGATACGGTTTTTTGCAAAAAAAAGTAGACTGGTTCTGGTTCTATAATTGTTCTCTTGTTTCTACAAGACTGGGGAGTCCATCACTCCTTTGTGGGTCATTTGCATTTAAGCTGTTCCATCTTGCATGTCCACATGGATGTTCCTTCTCTGAACCCTGCTTATACAGGTACTATACAGATGATCAGGTTTTAAATACATCAGATAGGGATTATATACATTAGATAGGACTGCTCTGTAAGGGTATACCTTGACGATTGGTGGAGCAGCTTAGTATACTTTTTTTGCAAAAAAACGTATCAACTAAATACCCTGTTTTTTTCCATCTTTTGACAAGCACTTGCTTATTACTGTGATTTTTTTTACAACAGAGTATTTTTGACCTCGCTTTGCTCTTTTGTGTCTGCTACATACTTAGGCAGTTAACTGGTTCATGCAGCTTTACATGAACACATGAGCCTTAAGGTACCGTCACACTAGGCGACGCTGCAGCGATACCGACAACGATCCGGATCGCTGCAGCGTCGCTGTTTGGTCGCTGGAGAGCTGTCACACAGACAGCTCTCCAGCGACCAACTATGCCGGTAACCAGGGTAAACATCGGGTTACTAAGCGCAGGGCTGTGCTTAGCAACCCGATGTTTACCCTGGTTACCAGCGTAAAAGTAAAATAACAAACACTACATACTTACCTTCCGCTGTCTGTCCCCCGGCGCTGTGCTTCTCTGCCCTGTGTAAGCACAGCGGCCGGAAAGCACAGCGGTGACGTCACCGCTCTGCTTTCCGGCCGCTGTGCTTACACAGGACAGAGAAGCACAGCGCCGAGGGACAGACAGCGGAAGGTAAGTATGTAGTGTTTGTTTTTTTTACTTTTACGCTGGTAACCAGGGTAAACATCGGGTTACTAAGCGCGGCCCTGCGCTTAGTAACCCGATGTTTACCCTGGTTACCAGCGAAGACATCGCTGAATCGGTGTCACACACGCCGATTCAGCGATGTCAGCAGGAAGTCCAGCGACGAAATAAAATGCTGGACTTTCTGCAGCGACCAACGACATAACAGCAGGATTCTGATCGCTGCTGTGTGTCAAACTGAACGATATCGCTAGCCAGGACGCTGCAACATCACGGATCGCTAGCGATATCGTTTAGGCCATGTTCACACAGTGCGTTTTTTACTGCGGAACCGCCGCGATTTTGCCGCTGCGGCTCCGCAGCTGTTTTCCATGCAGGGTACAGTACACTGTACCCTATGGAAAACAGGAACCACTATGCACATGATGCGGGAATCGGGAAAAAAAGCCGCGCTGAATAGCCGCGGTAAAAAAGAAGTACCATGTCACTTCTTTTTGCAAAACTGCAGCGGTTCTGCACCCATAGACCTCCATTGTGAGGTCAAACCCGCAGTAAAACCCGCAGATGAAAAATATACCTGCGGGTTTTACTGCGGTTTGTGGTGCAGAACCGCTGCAGTGTGGCTGCCTCCCGTGCCCCAATCCCACCCCCCCATGCTCCGATGCCACCCCCCCATGCTCCGACGCCCCCCCCGTGCCCTCATCTCCCCCCCTTATACTTACCCGGCCTCCCGGTGTCCGTCCGGCTGTCTTCTCCCTGGGCGCCGCCATCTTGCAAAATGGCGGGCGCATGCGCAGTGCGCCCGCCGAATCTGCCGGCCGGCAGATTCGTTCCAAAGTGCATTTTGATCACTGAGATATAATCTATCTCAGTGATCAAAATAAAAAAAATAGTAAATGACACCCCCCCCCTTTGTCACCCCCATAGGTAGGGACAATAAAAAAATTAAGAAATTTTTTTTTTCCACTAAGGTTAGAATAGGGTTAGGGTTAGGGGTAGGGTTAGGGGTAGGGTTAGGGGTAGGGATAGGGGTAGGGATAGGGGTAGGGTTAGGGCTAGGGTTAGGGGTAGGGTTAGGGTATTTTCAGCCATTTTAACCCTAAAAAACTTCCTAGAAAACACACAGACTCTGCATAGAAAACTGCATAAAAAAACGCATCAAAAAACGCACCAAAAAAAGGACCTGCGTTTTCTGCCAAGAGCTGCGGTTTTTAGTCCTGAAAAAAAAGGAGGGAAATCAGGAACGTGTGAACATACCCTTAGTGTGACGGTACCTTTACACTATGGCTGGTCCGAATAACTAAAGCAATTGTTACCATCCACCTCTTGTGTTTCCCCCTTTTCCCCATTGTTTGTAAGCTTGCGAGCAGGGCCCTCACTCCTCTTGGAATCTATTTTGAACTGTGATTTATGTTATGCTGTAATGTCTATTGTCTGTACAAGTCCCCTCTATAATTTGTAAAGCGCTGCGGAATATATTGGCGCTATATAAATAAAATTATTATTATCTAGTGTGTTATAGAGGCCTGCTCCGTAGGCCACAACAAATTCTTCTGTTCCTAGTGTCATTCAGTAGGGGACTTGACTTTCAAATTGTTCGTAGCATGAGGGGATCCCCATGCTGTTTTTTAAAATTATTTATTTAAAAAAAAACATTTTGGGACTACTCTTTTTATGATAACCAGCCTTGCTAAAGTTGACAGCTGAAGGTTGGAACCCACAGCTGTCCGTTTTGCTTGTGCTGGTTATCAAAATACAGAGAAACCCACGTAATTTTTTATTGATTTATTTATAATGCAGGTGGCGGCTGATGAGAATACTTCCATCAGCCGCCACATGTTCTCTCTGTTATCAGTTAAATACAACTCTCAACATTATTGCCTGCTCTCACTGATCACAGGCAATGCAGATGACAATGATGTGAGCTGTCTTCAGCACCGGGTGCCAGAGAAAAACACGAACTGTACCGCTGATTCCCAGGCACTGGTACATGTGATACTAATGTGGCACTCAGGTGGCACAGGGTTGCCACACATATGCCACACGTATTATACACACATATATACGGATACCTCCGATACTGATTTTTCAAATACCGGAAATATCAGGATGTGTGAAACAGCCCTTATTGAACAGACCCTGGCACTAGATGCTCAGTTCCACTCTATAACTATTCCCTATTTGAATGCACCAATTAACGCATTTGCAATTCGTTCTATACTACAAAAAAAATATGATTATTTCGATTACCAGAATGGTTTACATGTGTAATTCATCCATTACAAGGAAGAAAACTACTTATTTAGTGCCTCCTGCATATGTTACACATATAGTGCATACCAAATAATAGATAACAAAGTGCTTATTCGCAATTTGGGTCACCAAAATGACTTAATTAGTCCAAATACTTTATTATACTTTGTTCCTTGAAGGCACCTTCAGACATAATAAAAACCATATTGAGTATTTAATCCAAGTGCCTTTCTCAGAGTGTTGTGAGCAAATTACCATGCATCATATGTATTTCTGCTTCTTTGTTGGCAAAAATAATGGAAAATTTTCTTAAAGAAAAAAAGTTTAGTCAGCTGTAACAGTTTAGGATTTGGCTGTGTCTTTAGGTGAGTAACTAATGAGTCACTTTGGCATTTCATTTTCTATCAGTTTTTGGTTTAATGTGAAGATGGCTCTGGATTTTATAAAGTTAAATACTCTTAGAAAAGAATTAGCATAGTAAATTTTGCGGAAAAAAATAACACATGTAAACTGAAGAAAACAACTTTGCAAAATATGTATATATTAGCCATCTTTTAACCCCTTATGTACAATAGAGGACTTTGGTACAGACTAATTGTTCTGACAGTAACATGTAGAGCTAAAAAAGAGGAATTAGTGAATATTTGTTAGCCCAATAATCAAAATAGCTATTCTAAAAACACAGGGGTATGGCTAGAGTTGCTAGTATAGCTTGTGCCATGGATACGTAGGAAGTAGGTAAGAGGCAATTTTGGTTTGTTCTCCATATTTAAAGAGGACTTGTCACCAGGTCAAAAGTAACCATTTCTTGCACTTATTCTATTCCAGCTGCTCACTTGAGTAGTCCACCTTTTGTTTGTTTGTTTTAATCCACATTGCCATTCTGGCGATACGGGTCTTTCTATTTAGCACTAATTGTTATAATATTTAGAATAGAATGTTCTGCATTATTATCCTGAGAAACATTGGAGTTTTTGGCAAAATTGCTATAACAACCTTTATTGAAACAGACCATCAAACATATATTAACAAACAAGATTTAAAAGATGTGATTAAAAAGGACACCAACACTGGCCGCACTCAGTACTAAATGTAATACTAAAGGGCTTCAATCAACATGATATTTTAACCCCTTTCTGACCTCGGACGGGATAGTACGTCCGAGGTCAGAAGCCCCGCTTTGATGCGGGCTCCGGCGGTGAGCCTGCATCAAAGCCGGGACATGTCAGCTGTTTTGAACAGCTGACATGTTCCCGTAATAGGCGCGGGCAGAATCACGATCTGCCTGCGCCTATTAACTAGTTAAATGACGCTGTCAAACGCAGACAGCGGCATTTAACTACCGCATCCGGCCGGGTGGCCGGAAATGACGGCATCGCCGACCCCCGTCACATGATCGGAGGTCGGCAATGCTTGTACATTGTAACCATAGAGGTCCTTGAGACCTCTATGGTTACTGATCGCCGGTAGCTGTGAGCGCCACCCTGTGGTCGGCGCTCACAGCACACCTGATTTTCTGCTACATAGCAGCGAACAGCAGATCGCTGCTATGTAGCAGAGCCGATCGTGCTGTGCCTGCTTCTAGCCTCCCATGGAGGCTATTGAAGCATGGCAAAAGTAAAAAAAAAAGTTTAAAAAAATGTGAAAAAAAAATAAAAAAAATATAAAAGTTTAAATCACCCCCCTTTCGCCCCAATCAAACTAAATCAATAAATAAAAATCAAATCTACACATATTTGGTATCGCCGCGTTCAGAATCGCCAGATCTATCAAATAAAAAAAGCATTAACCTGATCGCTAAACGGCGTAGCGAGAAAAAAATTCGAAATGCCAGAATTACGTTTTTTTGGTCGCCATGACATTGCATTAAAATGCAATAATGGGCGATCAAAAGAACGTATCTGCACCAAAATGCTATAATTAAAAACGTGATCTCGGCACGCAAAAAATAAGCCCTCAACCGACCCCAGATCATGAAAAATGGAGACGCTACATGTATCGGAATATGGCACAATTTTTTTTTTTTTAGCAAAGTTTTGAATTTTTTTTCACCACTTAGGTAAAAAATAACCTAGTCATGTTAGGTGTCTATGAACTCGTACTGACCTGGAGAATCATAATGTCAGGTCAGTTTTAGCATTTAGTGAACCTAGCAAAAAAGCCAAACAAAAAACAAGTGTGGGACTGCACTGTTTTTGCAATTTCACCGCACTTGGAATTTTTTTCCCGTTTTCTAGTACATGACATGCTAAAACCAATGATGTCGTTCAAAAGTACAACTCATCCCGCAAAAAATAAGCCCTCACATGGCCAAATTGACAGAAAAATATAAAAGTTATGGCTCTGTGAAGGAGGGGAGTGAAAAACGAACACGGAAAAACGAAAAATCCCAAGGTCATGAAGGGGTTAAGGACCCCATCGCCTACAGTGTCCATCCAGCTGCTCCCAAAGGTTAATGGAGGCAGGACATTAATCAATATAGCTCAGTGGCTGTTGTAGAATCTTCTCTGGGGATTCCTCTCCCATACTGCCCCCTTAAGGCTATGTGCACACGTTCAGGATTTCTTGCAGAAATTTCCTGAGCAAAACCGGACAATTTCAGCAAGAAATCCGCATGCGTTTTTTTCGCGTTTTTGGGGGCGTTTTTTGCACGGTTTTGATGCTTTTTTTTCGGAGCTTCCCAATGCATTAAATAGCAAAAAAATGCGAAAAATCCGCAAAATTAAAGGGAACCTGTTACCTGAATTTGGCGGGACTGGTTTTGGGTCATATGGGCGGAGTTTTCAGGTGTTTGATTCACCCTTTCCTTACCTGCTGGCTGCATGCAGGCTGCAATATTGGATTGAAGTTCATTCTCTGTCCTCCATAGTACACGACTGCACAAGGCAAGAGTGCTTTGCGCAGGCGTGTACTATGGAGGACAGAGAATGAACTTCAATCCAGTATTGCAGCCAGCATGCAGCCAGCGGGTAAGGAAAGGGTGAATCAAACACCTGAAAACTCCGCCCATATGACCCAAAACCAGTCCCGCCAAATTCAGGTGACAGAGTCCCTTTAATGAACATGCTGCGTTTTTTACCGTGATGCGTTTTTTTTGCGGAAAAAAGTGCATCATGTGCACAAAAATTGCAGAATGCATTCTAAATGATGGGATGCATAATGTACGCATTTTTTATGTGTTTTTTATAGCGTTTTTATAGCGAAAAACACAAAAAAACGCAACATGTGCACACCGCCTAATACATATGGTCACAAAATGTATTAAGTTGAATAAAAGGGTCATCTTACCCAGACTGAGACACACTGCTGGACGCACCACGATGCACATTTCACCGCTCTATAGCCTTGTTTTCTCAAGGGGAGGTGTGTTAATGGTCTCCTACAGGACCTTTTATATCCATGGTAACCGATCATGTGTGTATCACATGAGCGGCCACCGCTGGGCTGTGTATACATGGCGCATGCGCCCGCAGCCAGTCGCACCATACCCACGTGACCCAGCACATCGCCGTCCAACATCCAAGTGGAGACCAAACCCCCAGTCAGATGCTAGCGACGACAGAACGCCGGATGATGCGGGGCAGCAACGGACGGCAAGCCGGCGCATGTGCACCACAACTGCAACGGTCAAATAGAAAAATCACATAACCCAATAACGATATTGTAATGTGCATGCATCAAATAAATATTACAAAAATTTATTAAAAATATTACAAAACACTTGTGCATGCCCTCCCGCCTCGACTACTGCAACACCCTCCTCTGTGGCCTCCCCGCTAACTCTCTTGCACCACTCCAGTCTGTCCTCAACTCTGCTGCCCGGCTAATCCACATCTCTCCTCGCTACTTCCCTGCTTCTCCCCTCTGCAAATCCCTCCACTGGCTCCCAATTCCCCAACGAATCCAGTTCAAACTACTAACACTGGTCTGTAAAGCCATCCACAACCTGTCCCCTCCCTATATCTCTGAACTAATCTCCCAACATCTTCCCTCACGTAATCTCCGATCCTCCCAAGACCTCCTACTCTCCTCCACACTTATTCGTTCCTCACACAACTGCCTCCAAGATTTCTCCCGAATATCCTCCATCCCCTGGAATTCCATGCCTCAACACGTGCGACTATCCACCACTCTCGGCTCCTTCAGATGGAACCTGAAAACCCATCTCTTCAAGATAGCCTACAGCCTGCAATAACCATTCTGCCGCCTCACCATCGCCAGAGCCGCCGCCTTGCCCCTACCTCCTGCCTCTTCCCCACTATCCCATAGAATGTAAGTCCGCAAGGCAAGGACAGGGTCCTCTCCCCTCTGTACCAGTCTGTCATTGTAAACTTGTTTACTGTAAACAATATCTATAACTCTGTAAGGCTGGTTTCACATTTGCGTTTAAATCTGCAGCGTTTAGCCCCTTAGTGACAGAGCCAATTTGGTACTTAATGACCGAGCCAATTTTTGCAATTCTGACCACTGTCACTTTATGAGGTTATAACTCTGGAACGCTTCAACGCATCCCGCTGATTCTGAGATTGTTTTTTCATGACATATTGTACTTCATGTTAGTGGTAACATTTCTTCGCTATTACTTGCAATTATTTATGAAAAAAACGGAAATATGGCGAAAATTTTTACAATTTTGCAATTTTCAAACTTTGTATTTTTATGCCCTTAAATCAGAGAGATATGTCACAAAAAATAGTTATTAAATAACATTTCCCACATGTCTACTTTACATCAGCACAATTTTGGAAACAAAATTTTTTTTTGTTAGGGAGTTATAAGGGTTTTAAAGTTGACCAGCAATTTCTCATTTTTACAACACCATTTTTTTTAGGGACCACATCACATTTGAAGTCATTTTGAGGGGTCTATATGATAGAAAATAACAAAGTGTGACACCATTCTAAAAACTACACCCCTCAAGGTTCTCAAAACCACATTCAAGAAGTTTATTAACCCTTTATGTGCTTCACAGGAACTGAAACAATGTGGAAGGAAAAAATGAACATTTAACTTTTTTTTGCAAACATCTTAATTCAGAACCATTTTTTTTATTTTCACATGTGTAAAAACAGAAATGTCTCCTGAATACGCCAATACCCCATATGTGGGGGTAAACCACTTTTTGGACGCACCGCAGAACTTAGAAGTGAAGGAGCGCCGTTTGACTTTTTCAATGCAGAATTGGCTGGAATTGAGATCGGACGCCATGTCACGTTTAGAGAGCCCCTGATGTGCCTAAACAGTGGAAACTCCCCACAAGTGACACCATTTTGGAAACTAGACCCCTTAAGGAACTTATCTAGATGTGTGGTGAGCACTTTGAACCCCCAAGTGCTTCACAGAAGCTTATAACGTAGAGCCGTGAAAATAAAAAATCGCTTTTGTTTACACAAAAATGATCTTTTCGCCCACAAATTCTTATTTTTACAAGGGTAACAGGAGAAATTAGACCACAAAAGTTGTTGTGCGATTTCTCCTGAATACGTCGATACCCCATATGTGAGGGTAAACCACTGTTTGGGCGCACCGCAGAGCTTGGAAGAGAAGGAGTGCTGTTTTACTTTTTCAATGTAGAATAGGCTGGAATTGAGATTGGACGCCATGTCGCGTTTGGAGAGCCCTGATGTGCCTAAACAGTGGAAACCCCCCACAAGTGACACCATTTTGGAAACTAGACCCCTTAAGGAACTTATCTAGATGTGTGGTGAGCACTTTGAACCCCCATGTGCTTCACAGAAGTTTATAACGTAGAGCCGTGAAAAAAAAAATCGCATTTTTTCTACAAATATGATTTTTTGCCCACAAATTTTTATTTTCACAAGGGTAACAGGAGAAATTAGACCACTAAAGTTGTTGTGCAATTTCTCCTGAGTACGTCAATACCCAATATGTGGGGGTAAACCACTGTTTGGGCGCACCGCAGAGCTTGGAAGAGAAAGAGTGCCGTTTTACTTTTTCAATGTAGAATTGGCTGGAATTAAGATCGGACGCCATGTCGCGTTTGGAGAGCCCCTGATGTGCCTAAACAGTAAAAATCCCCCACAAGTGACCCCATTTTGGAAACTAGACCCCCCATGGAACTTATCTAGATGTGTGGTGAGAACTTTGAATGCCCAAGTGCTTCACAGAAGTTTATAGTCGTGAAAATAAAAAATATTTTTTTTTCCACAAAAAAGATTTTTTAGCCCCCAAGTTTTTATTTTCACAAGGGTAACAAGAAAAATTGGACCCCAAAAGTTGTTGTCCAATTTGTCGTGAGTATGCTGGTACCCCATATGTGGGGGTAAACCACTGTTTAGGCGCACGGCAGAGCTCGGAAGGAAGGAGCGCCGTTTTGGAATGCAGACTTTGATAGAATGGTCTGCGAGCATTATGTTGCGTTTGCAGAGCCCCTGATGAACCTAACCAGTAGAAACCCTCCACAAGTGACCCCATTTTGGAAACTAGACCCCCAAGGAACTTATCTAGATGTGTGGTGAGAACTTTGAATGCCCAAGTGCTTCACAGAAGTTTGGAATGCAGAGTCGTGAAAATAAAAAATATTTTTTTTTCCACAAAAAAGATATTGTAGCCCCCAAGTTTTTATTTTCACAAGGGTAACAGGAGAAATTGGACTGCAACAGCTGTTGTCCAATTTATCCCGAGTACGCTGATGTGCCATATGTGGGGGTAAACCACTGTTTGGGTGCACGGCAGAGCTCGGAAGGGAAGGAGCGCCGTTTTGGAATGCAGACTTTGATAGAATGGTCTGTGGGCATTATGTTGCGATTGCAGAGCCCCTGATGTACCTAAACAGTAGTAACCCCACACAAGTGACCCCATTTTGGAAACTAGACCCCCCAAGGAACTTATCTAGATGTGTGGTGAGAACTATGAATGCCCAAGTGCTTCACAGAAGTTTAGAATGCAGAGTCGTGAAAATAAAAAATATTTTTTTTTCACAAAAAAGATATTGTAGCCCCCAAGTTTTTATTTTCACAAGGGTAACAGGAGAAATTGGACTGCAATAGTTGTCCAATTTATCCCGAGTACGCTGATGCACCATATGTGGGGGTAAACCACTGTTTGGGCGCACGGCAGAGCTCGGAAGGGAAGGAGCGCCGTTTTGGAATGTGTTGTGAATTCTGTTGTCAAGCTCCCTCCTGTGGTCATGAATGGTACTTCGGCTGGTTCTGTCCGTGGGCTTCCTCTGTTGGTTGTGAGTGGGGCTGCGGCTTCTGAGTTTCCTTCCACAGGTGACGAGGTTGATTCGTTGGCTGGCTGCTCTATTTAACTCCACTTAGATCATTGCTCCATGCCACCTGTCAATGTTCCAGTATTGGTCTAGTTCACTCCTGGATCGTTCTTGTGACCTGTCTTCCCAGCAGAAGCTAAGTTCCTGCTTGTTTTTCTGTAGTTTGCTATTTTTCTGTCCAGCTTGCTATTTTGATTTTTGTCTTGCCTGCTGGAAGCTCTGGGACGCAGAGGGAGCGCCTCCGCACCGTGAGTCGGTGCGGAGGGTCTTTTGCGCCCTCTGCGTGGTCTTTTTGTAGTTTTTTGTGCTGACCGCAAAGTTACCTTTCCTATCCTCAGTCTGTTCAGTAAGTCGGGCCTCACTTTGCTAAATCTACTTCATCTCTGTGTTTGTATTTTCATCTTTACTCACAGTCATTATATGTGGGGGGCTGCCTTTTCTTTTGGGGAATTTCTCTGAGGCAAGGTAGGCTTTATTTTTCTATCTTCAGGGCTAGCTAGATCCTTAGGCTGTGTCGAGTTGCATAGGGAGCGTTAGGAGCAATCCACGGCTATTTCTAGTGTGTGTGATAGGATTAGGGATTGCGGTCAGCAGAGTTCCCACGTCTCAGAGCTCGTCCTGTATTATTTGTAACTATCAGGTCTTTCCGTGTGCTCTTAACCACCAGGTCCATTATTGTCCTAACCACCAGGTCATAACAGAAAAGGTGGCCCAAAATATTAATGCATCTCAATAGAGGGATAAGAGAAGTTCTGAGACCATTTTTTTTTTCTTTGCAGTGTGTTTTGTCTCTCTTTTCCCCTTTACCTCTGGGTGGTTCAGGATGCAGGTGTAGATATGGACATTCAAGGTCTGTCCTCTTGTATGAATAATCTCACTGCAAGGGTACAAAACATTCAAGATTTTGTGGTTCAGAATCCGATGTTAGAGCCTAGGATTCCAATTCCTGATTTGTTTTTTGGGGATAGATCTAAGTTTCTGAATTTCAAAAATAATTGTAAATTGTTTCTTGCTTTGAAACCTCGCTCCTCAGGTGACCCTGTTCAACAAGTGAAAATCATTATTTCTTTGTTACGTGGCGACCCTCAAGACTGGGCATTTTCCCTTGCGCCAGGAGATCCGGCATTGCGTTATGTTGATGCGTTTTTTCTGGCGCTTGGATTGCTTTATGATGAACCAAATTCAGTGGATCGGGCAGAGAAAATCTTGCTGGCTCTGTGTCAGGGTCAGGATGAGGTAGAGATATATTGTCAGAAGTTTAGGAAGTGGTCTGTACTCACTCAGTGGAATGAATGTGCCCTGGCAGCAATTTTCAGAAAGGGTCTCTCTGAAGCCCTTAAGGATGTCATGGTGGGATTTCCCATGCCTGCTGGTCTGAATGAGTCTATGTCTTTGGCCATTCAGATCGATCGACGCTTGCGTGAGTGTAAAGCTGTGCACCATTTGGCGGTATTATCTGAGCATAGACCTGAGCCTATGCAATGTGATAGGACTTTGACCAGAGCTGAACGGCAAGAACACAGACGTCGGAATGGGCTGTGTTTTTACTGTGGTGATTCCACTCATGCTATCTCTGATTGTCCTAAGCGCACTAAGCGTTTCGCTAGGTCTGCCACCATTGGTACGGTACAGTCGAAATTTCTTTTGTCCGTTACTCTGATTTGCTCTTTGTCATCCTATTCTGTTATGGCATTTGTGGATTCAGGCGCTGCCCTGAATTTGATGGACTTGGAGTTTGCTAGGCGCTGTGGTTTTTTCTTGGAGCCCTTGCAGTATCCTATTCCATTGAGAGGAATTGATGCTACGCCTTTGGCCAAGAATAAGCCTCAGTACTGGACCCAATTGACCATGTGCATGGCTCCTGCACATCAGGAGGATATTCGCTTTTTGGTGTTGCATAATCTGCATGATGTGGTCGTTTTGGGGTTGCCATGGCTACAGGTCCATAATCCAGTATTGGATTGGAAATCAATGTCTGTGTCCAGCTGGGGTTGTCAGGGGGTACATGGTGATGTTCCATTTTTGTCTATTTCGTCATCCACCCCTTCTGAAGTCCCGGAGTTTTTGTCGGATTACCGGGATGTATTTGATGAGCCCAAATCCAGTGCCCTACCTCCTCATAGGGATTGCGATTGTGCTCTCAATTTGATTCCTGGTAGTAAGTTTCCTAAGGGCCGACTGTTCAATTTATCTGTGCCAGAGCACGCCGCTATGCGGAATTATGTAAAGGAATCATTGGAGAAGGGTCATATTCGCCCGTCGTCGTCACCATTGGGGGAAGGGTTCTTTTTTGTGGCCAAGAAGGATGGTTCTTTGAGACCTTGTATTGATTACCGCTTTCTTAATAAGATCACAGTCAAATTTCAGTATCCTTTGCCGCTGCTGTCTGATTTATTTGCTCGGATTAAGGGGGCTTGTTGGTTAACCAAGATAGATCTTCGTGGTGCGTATAATCTTGTGCGTATTAAACAGGGCGATGAATGGAAAACAGCATTTAATACGCCCGTGGGCCATTTTGAGTACCTGGTTATGCCATTCGGGCTTTCCAATGCTCCATCAGTATTTCAGTCCTTTATGCATGACATCTTCCGAGAGTACCTGGATAAATTCCTGATTGTATATTTGGATGATATTTTGGTCTTTTCGGATGATTGGGAGTCTCACGTGAAGCAGGTCAGAATGGTGTTCCAGGTCCTTCGTGCAAATTCTTTGTTTGTGAAGGGGTCAAAGTGTCTCTTTGGAGTTCAGAAGGTTTCATTTTTGGGTTTCATTTTTTCCCCTTCTACTATCGAGATGGACCCTGTTAAAGTCCAGGCCATTTATGATTGGACTCAGCCGACATCTGTGAAGAGTCTGCAAAAGTTCCTGGGCTTTGCTAATTTTTATCGTCGCTTCATCAGTAATTTTTCTAGTGTTGCTAAACCGTTGACTGATTTGACCAAGAAGGGTGCTGATGTGGTCAATTTGTCTTCTGCGGCTGTGGAAGCTTTTCAGGAGTTGAAGCGTCGTTTTTCTTCTGCCCCTGTGTTGTGCCAGCCAGATGTTTTGCTCCCGTTTCAGGTCGAGGTTGATGCTTCTGAGATTGGAGCAGGGGCTGTTTTGTCGCAAAGAAGTTCTGATGGCTCGGTGATGAAACCATGTGCCTTCTTTTCTAGAAAGTTTTCGCCTGCTGAGCGCAATTATGATGTTGGCAATCGAGAGTTGTTGGCCATGAAGTGGGCATTCGAGGAGTGGCGTCATTGGCTTGAAGAAGCCAAGCATCGCGTGGTGGTCTTGACGGATCACAAGAATTTGACTTATCTCGAGTCTGCCAAACGGTTGAATCCTAGACAGGCTCGTTGGTCGCTATTTTTCTCCCGCTTTGATTTTGTAGTTTTGTACCTTCCAGGCTCTAAGAATGTGAAGGCTGATGCCCTGTCAAGGAGTTTTGTGCCCGACTCTCCGGGTGTTCCTGAGCCGGCGGGTATTCTCAAAGAGGGGGTAATTTTGTCTGCCATCTCCCCTGATTTGCGGCGGGTGCTGCAAAAATTTCAGGCTGATAGACCTGACCGTTGCCCAGCGGAGAAACTGTTTGTCCCTGATAAATGGACTAGTAGAGTTATCTCTGAGGTTCATTGTTCGGTGTTGGCTGGTCATCCTGGAATCTTTGGTACCAGAGATTTGGTGGCTAGATCCTTTTGGTGGCCGTCTTTGTCGCGGGATGTGCGTTCTTTTGTGCAGTCCTGTGGGACTTGTGCTCGGGCTAAGCCCTGCTGTTCTCGTGCCAGTGGGTTGCTTTTGCCCTTGCCGGTCCCGAAGAGGCCCTGGACGCATATCTCTATGGATTTTATTTCGGATCTCCCTGTCTCTCAAAAGATGTCGGTCATTTGGGTGGTTTGTGATCGCTTCTCTAAGATGGTCCATTTGGTACCCTTGTCTAAATTGCCTTCCTCCTCTGATTTGGTGCCATTGTTTTTCCAGCATGTGGTTCGTTTACATGGCATTCCGAAGAACATCATTTCGGACAGAGGTTCCCAGTTTGTTTCGAGGTTTTGGCGAGCCTTTTGTGCTAGGATGGGCATTGATTTGTCTTTTTCCTCGGCTTTCCATCCTCAGACTAAGGGCCAAACCGAACGAACTAATCAGACTTTGGAAACATATCTGAGATGCTTTGTTTCTGCTGATCAGGATGATTGGGTGTCCCTTTTGCCTTTGGCTGAGTTCGCCCTTAATAATCGGGCCAGCTCGGCTACTTTGGTTTCGCCATTTTTCTGCAATTCTGGTTTCCATCCTCGTTTCTCTTCAGGGCAGGTTGAGTCTTCGGACTGTCCTGGTGTAGATACTGTGGTGGATAGGTTGCAGCAGATTTGGACTCATGTGGTGGACAATTTAACATTGTCCCAGGAGAAGGCTCAACGTTTCGCTAACCGCCGGCGCTGTGTGGGTCCCCGACTTCGTGTTGGGGATTTGGTTTGGTTGTTGTCTCGTTGTGTTCCTATGAAGGTTTCCTCTCCTAAGTTTAAGCCTCGTTTCATTGGTCCGTATAAGATATCTGAGGTTTTCAATCCTGTGTCGTTTCGTTTGACCCTTCCAGCTTCTTTTGCCATCCATAATGTATTCCATAGGTCGTTGTTGCGGAGATACATAGCGCCTGTGGTTCCATCCGTTGATCCTCCTGCCCCGGTGTTGGTTGAGGGGGAGTTGGAGTATGTGGTGGAGAAGATTTTGGATTCTCGTATTTTGAGACGGAAACTCCAGTACCTGGTCAAGTGGAAGGGTTATGGTCAGGAAGATAATTCCTGGGTCTTTTCCTCCGATGTTCATGCTGCCGATCTGGTTCGTGCCTTTCATTTGGTTCGTCCTGGTCGGCCTGGGGGCTCTGGTGAGGGTTCGGTGACCCCTCCTCAAGGGGGGGTACTGTTATGAATTCTGTTGTCAAGTTCCCTCCTGTGGTCATGAATGGTACTTCGGCTGGTTCTGTCCATGGGCTTCCTCTGTTGGTTGGGAGTGGGGCTGCGGCTTCTGAGTTTCCTTCCACAGGTGACGAGGTTGATTTGTTGGCTGGCTGCTCTATTTAACTCCACTTAGATCATTGCTCCATGCCACCTGTCAATGTTCCAGTATTGGTCTAGTTCACTCCTGGATCGTTCTTGTGACCTGTCTTCCCAGCAGAAGCTAAGTTCCTGCTTGTTTTTCTGTAGTTTGCTATTTTTCTGTCCAGCTTGCTATTTTGATTTTTGTCTTGCTTGCTGGAAGTTCTGGGATGCAGAGGGAGCGCCTCCGCACCGTGAGTCGGTGCGGAGGGTCTTTTGCGCCCTCTGCGTGGTCTTTTTGTAGTTTTTTGTGCTGACCGCAAAGTTACCTTTCCTATCCTCAGTCTGTTCAGTAAGTCGGGCCTCACTTTGCTAAATCTACTTCATCTCTGTGTTTGTATTTTCATCTTTACTCACAGTCATTATATGTGGGGGGCGGCCTTTTCCTTTGGGGAATTTCTCTGAGGCAATGTAGGCTTTATTTTTCTATCTTCAGGGCTAGCTAGTTCCTTAGGCTGTGTCGAGTTGCATAGGGAGCGTTAGGAGCAATCCACGGCTATTTCTAGTGTGTGTGATAGGATTAGGGATTGCGGTCAGCAGAGTTCCCACGTCTCAGAGCTCGTCCTGTATTATTTGTAACTATCAGGTCTTTCCGTGTGCTCTTAACCACCAGGTCCATTATTGTCCTAACCACCAGGTCATAACAGGAATGCAGACTTTGATAGAATGGTCTGTGGGCGTTATGTTGCGTTTGCAGAGCCCCTGATGTACCTAAACAGTAGTGACCCCCCACAAGTGACCCCGTTTTGGAAACTAGACCCCCCAAGGTTCTTATATAGGTGTGTGGTGAGAACTTTGAATGCCCAAGTGTGTGGTGAGAACTTTGAATGCCCAAGTGCTTCACAGAAGTTTATAATGCAGTCATAAAAAAAAAAAATTCCACAAAAAAGATTTTGTAGCCCCCAAGTTTTTATTTTCACAAGGGTAACAAGAGAAATTGGACCCCAGAAGTTGTTGTCCAATTTATCCCGAGTACGCTGATGCCCCATATGTGGGGGTAACCCACTGTTTGGGCGCACGGCAGAGCTCAGAAAGGAGGGAGCACCATTTGACTTTTTGAGCGCAAAATTGGCTGTCGTGTTTGGAGACCCCCTGATGTACCTAAACAGTGGAAACCCCCCAATTCTAGCTCCAACCCAACTCCAACACACCCCTTACCCTAATCCCAACCTGATCCATAATCCTAATCACTAACCCTAACGATAATCACAACCCTTACCCCAAAACAACCCTAATGTCAACCCTAACCATAACCCTAATCAAAACCCTAAATCCAACACACCCCTAATCCTAATCTCAACCCTAACCTCAAACCTAACCCTAATCCCAATACACCCCTAATCACAACCCTAACCTTAACCCTAATCCCAAACCTAACCCTAATCCCAAGCGTAACCCTAATGCCAACCCTAACCCTAATACCAACCCTAATCCAAACCCTAACCCTAATCCCAACTCTAACCCTAAGTTTAGCCCCAACCCTAGCCCTAACTTTAGCCCCAACCCTAACCCTAGCCCTAAGGCTACTTTCACACTTGCGTCGTTTGGCATCCATCGCAATCCGTAGTTTTGGACAAGAAACGGATCCTGCAAATGTGCCCGCAGGATGCGTTTTTTGCCCATAGACTTGTATTGCCGACGGATCGTGACAGATGGCCACACGTCGCGTCCGTCGTGCACTGGATCAGTTGTGTTTTGGCGGACCGTCGGCACAAAAAAAGTCCAATGAAACTTTTTTTGTACGTCGCATCCGCCATTTCTGACCGCGCATGTGTGGCCGTAGCTCCGCCCCCTCCTCCCCAGGACATAGATTGGGCAGCGGATGCGTTGAAAAAGTACATCCGCTGCCCACGTTGTGCACAATTTTCACAACGTGCGTCGGTATGTCGGGCTGACGCATTGCGACGGCCCCGTACCGACGTAAGTGTGAAAGAAGCCTAACCCTAAATTTTGCCCCAACCCTAATCCTAAATTTAGCACTAGTCCTAACCCTAGCCCTAACCCTAACCCTACCCCTAACCCTACCCCTAACCCTACCCCTAGCCCTACCCCTAGCCCTATCCCTACCCCTAGCCCTACCCCTAACCCTAACCCATTAATTAACGGCGCTGTAGTTTAAGTACCCTTAGCGGCCGCCGTTAAAAGGCGTATCGGCGGTCGATAAGGGGCTAAAACGCATCCGCAAGTGGTGGAAAAAATGCATATAAACGCGTGCAAACGCAGCATTTTTTAGACGCATGCGTTGTCGCATGTGGTTAAAAAAACGCAGAGTTTGTACGCGTTTACATGCGTATTTTCCTGCGTTTGCGTTTTTGGTTCGCATGATGAGAAATTTCACAAGAGAAAAATCAATATAACCAGACACCGCCAATGGGACTACAGGGGGCGTATATGATGGGATCTCTTAACAGTTTGCTACTGTATCCTGTGTCATGATGGATCTTTGCATGGAGAGCTTTTATTTCAACCTGGATTTCAGCTTCAAGCTGTTTCTTGCCTGTGCTTTTGCTTGGGAGCAAGACAGAAATCGCGAAAGATGGAGAAGGAGACAACGTAGGCGTTTTTGGAGGCATCCCATTATTGAAGTACGTGAAAGCCGTGGAGCCTATCACACGCTCTATGCCGAGCTTAATGCCAACCCGGAGAAATTCCAGGAATACACACGAATGTCGCAAGCCTCGTTTGCTTTCTCGTGTCCAAGGAGCCATACGGCGACAGGACACCCAGCTCCGTAGAGCGATTCCACCCGAGGAACGTCTGCTGGTTACATTAAGGTACGTTCAAAATATAAACCAATGACAGTCCAAATTTAGTTTTTTCTGACATGTATTTTTTGTGTATTTTCCTTTCTTTTTTTATCGTAACCACACCATAAAAAGAATAGATTGTAATGTTTTTTTTGTGCTTGTTTTTCTTCCAGATTTCTGGCGACCGGAGAGAGTTTATCATCCCTCCACTTCCAATACCGGCTTGGAATATCCACCCTGTCCGGAATAGTTGCGGACACCTGCCGGGCTTTGTGGAATGTACTCCGGGATGAGTTTATACCCCTACCCACCTTGGACATGTGGCTTGAAATAGCGGAAAAATTCTGGAATGTGTGTGATTTCCCCAACTGTTTAGGAGCGGTGGATGGAAAGCACATTCGCATTATCAAACCAGCCAGGACAGGATTGGAGTACTTCAATTACAAAAAATATTTTTCTGTGGTGCTCATGGCAATAGCCGATGCGAACTGTCGCTTCATCGCCATGGACATTGGAGCTTTTGGCCGTGGCAACGATTCCCAGAGTTTCAAGAACTCGGATATGGGCCGCCGTGTGTATGGCAACAATTTCAATTTTCCACCGCCACAACCTCTCCCCAACACTCAAGGTCCACTGATGCCATTTGTTATGGTTGGGGATGAGGCCTTCCAGATGTGTGAAAACCTACTGAAGCCATATTCACCTCACTGACATGCTCCACTTCCAACTGTCGTGGCTGAAACTCCTCACCAGATGAAGAATCCGAAGAAGACATTCTGATGCATGTAGAAAGAAAGAAATGGCAGAAATTAGGATATGTAGAGACAGAAAATAGAAAATAAAGGCTTCTTTTGCCATCCATAATGTATTCCATAGGTCGTTGTTGCGGAGATACATGGCGCCTGTGGTTCCATCCGTTGATCCTCCTGCCCCGGTGTTGGTTGAGGGGGAGTTGGAGTATGTGGTGGAGAAGATTTTGGATTCTTGTATTTTGAGACGGAAACTCCAGTACCTGGTCAAGTGGAAGGGTTATGGTCAGGAAGATAATTCCTGGGTCTTTTCCTCCGATGTTCATGCTGCCGATCTGGTTCGTGCCTTTCATTTGGTTCGTCCTGGTCGGCCTGGGGGCTCTGGTGAGGGTTCGGTGACCCCTCCTCAAGGGGGGGGTACTGTTGTGAATTCTGTTGTCAAGTTCCCTCCTGTGGTCATGAATGGTACTTCGGCTGGTTCTGTCCATGGGCTTCCTCTGTTGGTTGTGAGTGGGGCTGCGGCTTCTGAGTTTCCTTCCACAGGTGACGAGGTTGATTTGTTGGCTGGCTGCTCTATTTAACTCCACTTAGATCATTGCTCCATGCCACCTGTCAATGTTCCAGTATTGGTCTAGTTCACTCCTGGATCGTTCTTGTGACCTGTCTTCCCAGCAGAAGCTAAGTTCCTGCTTGTTTTTCTGTAGTTTGCTATTTTTCTGTCCAGCTTGCTATTTTGATTTTTGTCTTGCTTGCTGGAAGTTCTGGGATGCAGAGGGAGCGCCTCCGCACCGTGAGTCGGTGCGGAGGGTCTTTTGCGCCCTCTGCGTGGTCTTTTTGTAGTTTTTTGTGCTGACCGCAAAGTTACCTTTCCTATCCTCAGTCTGTTCAGTAAGTCGGGCCTCACTTTGCTAAATCTACTTCATCTCTGTGTTTGTATTTTCATCTTTACTCACAGTCATTATATGTGGGGGGCGGCCTTTTCCTTTGGGGAATTTCTCTGAGGCAAGGTAGGCATTATTTTTCTATCTTCAGGGCTAGCTAGTTCCTTAGGCTGTGTCGAGTTGCATAGGGAGCGTTAGGAGCAATCCACGGCTATTTCTAGTGTGTGTGATAGGATTAGGGATTGTGGTCAGCAGAGTTCCCACGTCTCAGAGCTCGTCCTGTATTATTTGTAACTATCAGGTCTTTCCGTGTGCTCTTAACCACCAGGTCCATTATTGTCCTAACCACCAGGTTATAACAGGAATGCAGACTTTGATAGAATGGTCTGTGGGCGTTATGTTGCGTTTGCAGAGCCCCTGATGTACCTAAACAGTAGTGACCCCCCACAAGTGACCCCGTTTTGGAAACTAGACCCCCCAAGGTTCTTATATAGGTGTGTGGTGAGAACTTTGAATGCCCAAGTGTGTGGTGAGAACTTTGAATGCCCAAGTGCTTCACAGAAGTTTATAATGCAGTCATAAAAAAAAAAAAATTCCACAAAAAAGATTTTGTAGCCCCCAAGTTTTTATTTTCACAAGGGTAACAAGAGAAATTGGACCCCAGAAGTTGTTGTCCAATTTATCCCGAGTACGCTGATGCCCCATATGTGGGGGTAACCCACTGTTTGGGCGCACGGCAGAGCTCAGAAAGGAGGGAGCACCATTTGACTTTTTGAGCGCAAAATTGGCTGTCGTGTTTGGAGACCCCCTGATGTACCTAAACAGTGGAAACCCCCCAATTCTAGCTCCAACCCAACTCCAACACACCCCTTACCCTAATCCCAACCTGATCCATAATCCTAATCACTAACCCTAACGATAATCACAACCCTTACCCCAAAACAACCCTAATGTCAACCCTAACCATAACCCTAATCAAAACCCTAAATCCAACACACCCCTAATCCTAATCTCAACCCTAACCTCAAACCTAACCCTAATCCCAATACACCCCTAATCACAACCCTAACCTTAACCCTAATCCCAAACCTAACCCTAATCCCAAGCGTAACCCTAATGCCAACCCTAACCCTAATACCAACCCTAATCCAAACCCTAACCCTAATCCCAACTCTAACCCTAAGTTTAGCCCCAACCCTAGCCCTAACTTTAGCCCCAACCCTAACCCTAGCCCTAAGGCTACTTTCACACTTGCGTCGTTTGGCATCCATCGCAATCCGTAGTTTTGGACAAGAAACGGATCCTGCAAATGTGCCCGCAGGATGCGTTTTTTGCCCATAGACTTGTATTGCCGACGGATCGTGACAGATGGCCACACGTCGCGTCCGTCGTGCACTGGATCAGTTGTGTTTTGGCGGACCGTCGGCACAAAAAAAGTCCAATGAAACTTTTTTTGTACGTCGCATCCGCCATTTCTGACCGCGCATGTGTGGCCGTAGCTCCGCCCCCTCCTCCCCAGGACATAGATTGGGCAGCGGATGCGTTGAAAAAGTACATCCGCTGCCCACGTTGTGCACAATTTTCACAACGTGCGTCGGTATGTCGGGCTGACGCATTGCGACGGCCCCGTACCGACGTAAGTGTGAAAGAAGCCTAACCCTAAATTTTGCCCCAACCCTAATCCTAAATTTAGCACTAGTCCTAACCCTAGCCCTAACCCTAACCCTACCCCTAACCCTACTCCTAACCCTACCCCTAGCCCTACCCCTAGCCCTATCCCTACCCCTAGCCCTACCCCTAACCCTAGCCCTAACCCTAGCCCTAACCCTAACCCTAGCCCTACCCCTAGCCCTACCCCTAACCCTACCCCTAACCCTACCCCTAACCCTAACCCTACCCCTAATCCTACCCCTAACCCTACCCCTAGCCCTAACCCTAGCCCTAACCCTACCCCTAACCCTAACCCATTAATTAACGGCGCTGTAGTTTAAGTACCCTTAGCGGCCGCCGTTAAAAGGCGTATCGGCGGTCGATAAGGGGCTAAAACGCATCCGCAAGTGGTGGAAAAAATGCATATAAACGCGTGCAAACGCAGCATTTTTTAGACGCATGCGTTGTCGCATGTGGTTAAAAAAACGCAGAGTTTGTACGCGTTTACATGCGTATTTTCCTGCGTTTGCGTTTTTGGTTCGCATGATGAGAAATTTCACAAGAGAAAAATCAATATAACCAGACACCGCCAATGGGACTACAGGGGGCGTATATGATGGGATCTCTTAACAGTTTGCTACTGTATCCTGTGTCATGATGGATCTTTGCATGGAGAGCTTTTATTTCAACCTGGATTTCAGCTTCAAGCTGTTTCTTGCCTGTGCTTTTGCTTGGGAGCAAGACAGAAATCGCGAAAGATGGAGAAGGAGACAACGTAGGCGTTTTTGGAGGCATCCCATTATTGAAGTACGTGAAAGCCGTGGAGCCTATCACACGCTCTATGCCGAGCTTAATGCCAACCCGGAGAAATTCCAGGAATACACACGAATGTCGCAAGCCTCGTTTGCTTTCTCGTGTCCAAGGAGCCATACGGCGACAGGACACCCAGCTCCGTAGAGCGATTCCACCCGAGGAACGTCTGCTGGTTACATTAAGGTACGTTCAAAATATAAACCAATGACAGTCCAAATTTAGTTTTTTCTGACATGTATTTTTTGTGTATTTTCCTTTCTTTTTTTATCGTAACCACACCATAAAAAGAATAGATTGTAATGTTTTTTTTGTGCTTGTTTTTCTTCCAGATTTCTGGCGACCGGAGAGAGTTTATCATCCCTCCACTTCCAATACCGGCTTGGAATATCCACCCTGTCCGGAATAGTTGCGGACACCTGCCGGGCTTTGTGGAATGTACTCCGGGATGAGTTTATACCCCTACCCACCTTGGACATGTGGCTTGAAATAGCGGAAAAATTCTGGAATGTGTGTGATTTCCCCAACTGTTTAGGAGCGGTGGATGGAAAGCACATTCGCATTATCAAACCAGCCAGGACAGGATTGGAGTACTTCAATTACAAAAAATATTTTTCTGTGGTGCTCATGGCAATAGCCGATGCGAACTGTCGCTTCATCGCCATGGACATTGGAGCTTTTGGCCGTGGCAACGATTCCCAGAGTTTCAAGAACTCGGATATGGGCCGCCGTGTGTATGGCAACAATTTCAATTTTCCACCGCCACAACCTCTCCCCAACACTCAAGGTCCACTGATGCCATTTGTTATGGTTGGGGATGAGGCCTTCCAGATGTGTGAAAACCTACTGAAGCCATATTCACCTCACTGACATGCTCCACTTCCAACTGTCGTGGCTGAAACTCCTCACCAGATGAAGAATCCGAAGAAGACATTCTGATGCATGTAGAAAGAAAGAAATGGCAGAAATTAGGATATGTAGAGACAGAAAATAGAAAATAAAGGCTTCTTTTGCCATCCATAATGTATTCCATAGGTCGTTGTTGCGGAGATACATGGCGCCTGTGGTTCCATCCGTTGATCCTCCTGCCCCGGTGTTGGTTGAGGGGGAGTTGGAGTATGTGGTGGAGAAGATTTTGGATTCTTGTATTTTGAGACGGAAACTCCAGTACCTGGTCAAGTGGAAGGGTTATGGTCAGGAAGATAATTCCTGGGTCTTTTCCTCCGATGTTCATGCTGCCGATCTGGTTCGTGCCTTTCATTTGGTTCGTCCTGGTCGGCCTGGGGGCTCTGGTGAGGGTTCGGTGACCCCTCCTCAAGGGGGGGGTACTGTTGTGAATTCTGTTGTCAAGTTCCCTCCTGTGGTCATGAATGGTACTTCGGCTGGTTCTGTCCATGGGCTTCCTCTGTTGGTTGTGAGTGGGGCTGCGGCTTCTGAGTTTCCTTCCACAGGTGACGAGGTTGATTTGTTGGCTGGCTGCTCTATTTAACTCCACTTAGATCATTGCTCCATGCCACCTGTCAATGTTCCAGTATTGGTCTAGTTCACTCCTGGATCGTTCTTGTGACCTGTCTTCCCAGCAGAAGCTAAGTTCCTGCTTGTTTTTCTGTAGTTTGCTATTTTTCTGTCCAGCTTGCTATTTTGATTTTTGTCTTGCTTGCTGGAAGTTCTGGGATGCAGAGGGAGCGCCTCCGCACCGTGAGTCGGTGCGGAGGGTCTTTTGCGCCCTCTGCGTGGTCTTTTTGTAGTTTTTTGTGCTGACCGCAAAGTTACCTTTCCTATCCTCAGTCTGTTCAGTAAGTCGGGCCTCACTTTGCTAAATCTACTTCATCTCTGTGTTTGTATTTTCATCTTTACTCACAGTCATTATATGTGGGGGGCGGCCTTTTCCTTTGGGGAATTTCTCTGAGGCAAGGTAGGCTTTATTTTTCTATCTTCAGGGCTAGCTAGTTCCTTAGGCTGTGTCGAGTTGCATAGGGAGCGTTAGGAGCAATCCACGGCTATTTCTAGTGTGTGTGATAGGATTAGGGATTGTGGTCAGCAGAGTTCCCACGTCTCAGAGCTCGTCCTGTATTATTTGTAACTATCAGGTCTTTCCGTGTGCTCTTAACCACCAGGTCCATTATTGTCCTAACCACCAGGTTATAACAGGAATGCAGACTTTGATAGAATGGTCTGTGGGCGTTATGTTGCGTTTGCAGAGCCCCTGATGTACCTAAACAGTAGTGACCCCCCACAAGTGACCCCGTTTTGGAAACTAGACCCCCCAAGGTTCTTATATAGGTGTGTGGTGAGAACTTTGAATGCCCAAGTGTGTGGTGAGAACTTTGAATGCCCAAGTGCTTCACAGAAGTTTATAATGCAGTCATAAAAAAAAAAAAATTCCACAAAAAAGATTTTGTAGCCCCCAAGTTTTTATTTTCACAAGGGTAACAAGAGAAATTGGACCCCAGAAGTTGTTGTCCAATTTATCCCGAGTACGCTGATGCCCCATATGTGGGGGTAACCCACTGTTTGGGCGCACGGCAGAGCTCAGAAAGGAGGGAGCACCATTTGACTTTTTGAGCGCAAAATTGGCTGTCGTGTTTGGAGACCCCCTGATGTACCTAAACAGTGGAAACCCCCCAATTCTAGCTCCAACCCAACTCCAACACACCCCTTACCCTAATCCCAACCTGATCCATAATCCTAATCACTAACCCTAACGATAATCACAACCCTTACCCCAAAACAACCCTAATGTCAACCCTAACCATAACCCTAATCAAAACCCTAAATCCAACACACCCCTAATCCTAATCTCAACCCTAACCTCAAACCTAACCCTAATCCCAATACACCCCTAATCACAACCCTAACCTTAACCCTAATCCCAAACCTAACCCTAATCCCAAGCGTAACCCTAATGCCAACCCTAACCCTAATACCAACCCTAATCCAAACCCTAACCCTAATCCCAACTCTAACCCTAAGTTTAGCCCCAACCCTAGCCCTAACTTTAGCCCCAACCCTAACCCTAGCCCTAAGGCTACTTTCACACTTGCGTCGTTTGGCATCCATCGCAATCCGTAGTTTTGGACAAGAAACGGATCCTGCAAATGTGCCCGCAGGATGCGTTTTTTGCCCATAGACTTGTATTGCCGACGGATCGTGACAGATGGCCACACGTCGCGTCCGTCGTGCACTGGATCAGTTGTGTTTTGGCGGACCGTCGGCACAAAAAAAGTCCAATGAAACTTTTTTTGTACGTCGCATCCGCCATTTCTGACCGCGCATGTGTGGCCGTAGCTCCGCCCCCTCCTCCCCAGGACATAGATTGGGCAGCGGATGCGTTGAAAAAGTACATCCGCTGCCCACGTTGTGCACAATTTTCACAACGTGCGTCGGTATGTCGGGCTGACGCATTGCGACGGCCCCGTACCGACGTAAGTGTGAAAGAAGCCTAACCCTAAATTTTGCCCCAACCCTAATCCTAAATTTAGCACTAGTCCTAACCCTAGCCCTAACCCTAACCCTACCCCTAACCCTACTCCTAACCCTACCCCTAGCCCTACCCCTAGCCCTATCCCTACCCCTAGCCCTACCCCTAACCCTAGCCCTAACCCTAGCCCTAACCCTAACCCTAGCCCTACCCCTAGCCCTACCCCTAACCCTACCCCTAACCCTACCCCTAACCCTAACCCTACCCCTAATCCTACCCCTAACCCTACCCCTAGCCCTAACCCTAGCCCTAACCCTACCCCTAACCCTAACCCATTAATTAACGGCGCTGTAGTTTAAGTACCCTTAGCGGCCGCCGTTAAAAGGCGTATCGGCGGTCGATAAGGGGCTAAAACGCATCCGCAAGTGGTGGAAAAAATGCATATAAACGCGTGCAAACGCAGCATTTTTTAGACGCATGCGTTGTCGCATGTGGTTAAAAAAACGCAGAGTTTGTACGCGTTTACATGCGTATTTTCCTGCGTTTGCGTTTTTGGTTCGCATGATGAGAAATTTCACAAGAGAAAAATCAATATAACCAGACACCGCCAATGGGACTACAGGGGGCGTATATGATGGGATCTCTTAACAGTTTGCTACTGTATCCTGTGTCATGATGGATCTTTGCATGGAGAGCTTTTATTTCAACCTGGATTTCAGCTTCAAGCTGTTTCTTGCCTGTGCTTTTGCTTGGGAGCAAGACAGAAATCGCGAAAGATGGAGAAGGAGACAACGTAGGCGTTTTTGGAGGCATCCCATTATTGAAGTACGTGAAAGCCGTGGAGCCTATCACACGCTCTATGCCGAGCTTAATGCCAACCCGGAGAAATTCCAGGAATACACACGAATGTCGCAAGCCTCGTTTGCTTTCTCGTGTCCAAGGAGCCATACGGCGACAGGACACCCAGCTCCGTAGAGCGATTCCACCCGAGGAACGTCTGCTGGTTACATTAAGGTACGTTCAAAATATAAACCAATGACAGTCCAAATTTAGTTTTTTCTGACATGTATTTTTTGTGTATTTTCCTTTCTTTTTTTATCGTAACCACACCATAAAAAGAATAGATTGTAATGTTTTTTTTGTGCTTGTTTTTCTTCCAGATTTCTGGCGACCGGAGAGAGTTTATCATCCCTCCACTTCCAATACCGGCTTGGAATATCCACCCTGTCCGGAATAGTTGCGGACACCTGCCGGGCTTTGTGGAATGTACTCCGGGATGAGTTTATACCCCTACCCACCTTGGACATGTGGCTTGAAATAGCGGAAAAATTCTGGAATGTGTGTGATTTCCCCAACTGTTTAGGAGCGGTGGATGGAAAGCACATTCGCATTATCAAACCAGCCAGGACAGGATTGGAGTACTTCAATTACAAAAAATATTTTTCTGTGGTGCTCATGGCAATAGCCGATGCGAACTGTCGCTTCATCGCCATGGACATTGGAGCTTTTGGCCGTGGCAACGATTCCCAGAGTTTCAAGAACTCGGATATGGGCCGCCGTGTGTATGGCAACAATTTCAATTTTCCACCGCCACAACCTCTCCCCAACACTCAAGGTCCACTGATGCCATTTGTTATGGTTGGGGATGAGGCCTTCCAGATGTGTGAAAACCTACTGAAGCCATATTCACCTCACTGACATGCTCCACTTCCAACTGTCGTGGCTGAAACTCCTCACCAGATGAAGAATCCGAAGAAGACATTCTGATGCATGTAGAAAGAAAGAAATGGCAGAAATTAGGATATGTAGAGACAGAAAATAGAAAATAAAGGCTTCTTTTGCCATCCATAATGTATTCCATAGGTCGTTGTTGTGGAGATACATGGCGCCTGTGGTTCCATCCGTTGATCCTCCTGCCCCGGTGTTGGTTGAGGGGGAGTTGGAGTATGTGGTGGAGAAGATTTTGGATTCTTGTATTTTGAGACGGAAACTCCAGTACCTGGTCAAGTGGAAGGGTTATGGTCAGGAAGATAATTCCTGGGTCTTTTCCTCCGATGTTCATGCTGCCGATCTGGTTCGTGCCTTTCATTTGGTTCGTCCTGGTCGGCCTGGGGGCTCTGGTGAGGGTTCGGTGACCCCTCCTCAAGGGGGGGGTACTGTTGTGAATTCTGTTGTCAAGTTCCCTCCTGTGGTCATGAATGGTACTTCGGCTGGTTCTGTCCATGGGCTTCCTCTGTTGGTTGTGAGTGGGGCTGCGGCTTCTGAGTTTCCTTCCACAGGTGACGAGGTTGATTTGTTGGCTGGCTGCTCTATTTAACTCCACTTAGATCATTGCTCCATGCCACCTGTCAATGTTCCAGTATTGGTCTAGTTCACTCCTGGATCGTTCTTGTGACCTGTCTTCCCAGCAGAAGCTAAGTTCCTGCTTGTTTTTCTGTAGTTTGCTATTTTTCTGTCCAGCTTGCTATTTTGATTTTTGTCTTGCTTGCTGGAAGTTCTGGGATGCAGAGGGAGCGCCTCCGCACCGTGAGTCGGTGCGGAGGGTCTTTTGCGCCCTCTGCGTGGTCTTTTTGTAGTTTTTTGTGCTGACCGCAAAGTTACCTTTCCTATCCTCAGTCTGTTCAGTAAGTCGGGCCTCACTTTGCTAAATCTACTTCATCTCTGTGTTTGTATTTTCATCTTTACTCACAGTCATTATATGTGGGGGGCGGCCTTTTCCTTTGGGGAATTTCTCTGAGGCAAGGTAGGCTTTATTTTTCTATCTTCAGGGCTAGCTAGTTCCTTAGGCTGTGTCGAGTTGCATAGGGAGCGTTAGGAGCAATCCACGGCTATTTCTAGTGTGTGTGATAGGATTAGGGATTGTGGTCAGCAGAGTTCCCACGTCTCAGAGCTCGTCCTGTATTATTTGTAACTATCAGGTCTTTCCGTGTGCTCTTAACCACCAGGTCCATTATTGTCCTAACCACCAGGTTATAACAGGAATGCAGACTTTGATAGAATGGTCTGTGGGCGTTATGTTGCGTTTGCAGAGCCCCTGATGTACCTAAACAGTAGTGACCCCCCACAAGTGACCCCGTTTTGGAAACTAGACCCCCCAAGGTTCTTATATAGGTGTGTGGTGAGAACTTTGAATGCCCAAGTGTGTGGTGAGAACTTTGAATGCCCAAGTGCTTCACAGAAGTTTATAATGCAGTCATAAAAAAAAAAAAATTCCACAAAAAAGATTTTGTAGCCCCCA